>NC_062274.1:43406593-43707028 GCF_916048215.2 Malus sylvestris
TTATTTCACATATATAATCATGGTTTTGAATCCACCCTTAGCCAAAATGAAATTAGCCAATCATACTTAAAGCAAAACAAAGATTACATGAATTAGACATTAAAATCCAAAGAAAGAAAACACCTAGAATGCTCCAACTTGGCAGCAAGTGCATCCAAGATTCCTCATTTCCCTTGCTTGTGGCAGATTGGTTTGTGGACAGGTTTTGGGTAGTTCTATGGTGCAGAAAGGTTTATGGTGAGTGTAGAGGAGTGTTTGATGGTGGAAGGGTGGTGGAGAACTTCGGCAAAGAGGGTGGAAGAAGGTGGAGTGGCTGTGATATTTTCTGGGCACTAGAATGGTGTTTTTGGGGTGTTTTGCTGCCTAGGGTGAGTATGGACGAATTTCTGTGATGAATGGTGAATATGAGAGTGTGAACCCTTTGCCAAGGGGTGTAAACATGTATATATAGGCCCCAAAAACCCTAGAGAATCAGATTGGGCAGTGGGGAAAATGCACAGCAAGGAGGGTGAATTTGTGGTGTGCAATGGTCCAGGGATGAAAATGGAGCAATGATGCAAAGTATGGAGGGTAAAATGGAGTGGTATTTCAGCTAGGGAGCATGAATGATTGTGTTCATTGCATGGAAATGAAAAGGGGAGGTGAAATGTTTCAGAAATTAGTCAAAGGTGCAGCAACATGTGTTGCACACAGCATTGGATCCAAAATGTGGATGATGGAGCATCAATTGGTGCATGGAATGGTTGTGAAAGTTGTGTGAAATCTGATGGGTGAAGGGAACAAGAGGTATGCAGCAATTGAGTGTGATAATTGAGTGAATTGAGGCATGAAATCAGAAATATTTTAGGGGACAAGGATGATTAAGCATGCATGGGAATCCAAAGGGAATGCTATGTGGTTACACGGCAAGGAGTGGGTGTTCTTTTGTGGCTGAATTCTTGATCCTTTGTACATTAATTCTTCACATTCTTAGCCTCTTTAATTCTTCAATTTTGTCCAAACCTTGGTTCCAAATATGTGACATGCATTCCAAGCTCCATTTTGCTCCAAAATGCTCCAAAATGCATCTTCTTGCCTACTTTGTCCTTAAAATCTGAAAACACACGAAAATGACTTTAAACACTAAAATAACTAAAGAGACACGACATAAATGAACAAGAACAAGCCAACTAAGTCGCATAAATATGCTCCTATCAAATTCCCCCACACTTAGCTTTTGCTAGTCCTCGAGCAAAACAAAATAACTAAACAAAACCAAACCAACAAAATGAACAAAATCCAACCTAAGCCTTCCAACGTTTGCCTCAGGGATTTCCAATGCACATGTCATGTTAAAAATTGTCATCCCCACAGATTTTAGTTGTCTTCACACTTAAGCACATACTTAATCATAGTCACCACTTACTTGTTCGCAATTAATCGATTAAAACAATGTTTTTGATGTAGTAACATGCTTTAGAGAATTTACTCAAGTCCTTACAAAGTATGCACTCAATTTTCACTCAGATTTTCTAACTACACACACTATACTAGTCATATGTGAGAAGATTGATGTAAACATGAAAACGAACGCTCACATATATGTATTACAAAGAAAGCGATTTCTGGAGCATGTTTAGATATGATCTCATGAATGGAATGCTACTACTTAGATGCGAGAACCAGTGACACCATATGCTCATATCAATTTCAAACTCCACATATTGAATCGCATGACACTCAAGATGAAGTTAAGGGTTGTAACGGGGCTTGGGGTGATGGCTAACAAATGAAGGATAAGGATAACAATCGTTCTTAAAGCAATAGCAAGCAAAGTAATGAAATTGAAACTTAGAATTCACTTAGATTGTAGAAATCAGCTTTTAGACACGAAGGGAAAATTCAAGCAATATTTAGGGCCGAATTCTATGTTTTGGACCATTTCTTCAACAAGCAGCACTTTAAAACTCTTTTTCACATATTTTTCAACTCCCTTTTTTTTTTTCTTTTTTTTTTTCAACTCTTCTTTTCTTTTCAACAAGCATAATAACTCACACTTCCCCCACACTTGTTTTCTGCCATACATTAATCAAAAGAAATTCAATTTGAATCATGCTTTACTATGCTTCAAGAACAAGGGTATGGATGGTCCTAAACTAGGCTAGGTAAGGATAATGTGGTTTAACAAAGAATGTAGGCTATCAAGGCTCAATGGGGTTAACTTAAACATATAACGATATGGGATACATGGCAGTTTGGCTTTGGTGGTGGTAACTACACAACTTCATCTTGAATATGTGTTATGCAAATCAATAGCATGCTTTGAATGAAATAGGCATGAGTTCTAGCATTTGGAACTAAATGATGAAACGCCTTCTAAGTAATAACCAAGCAAAGAATAATGAGATCATGCAACGACTTTAGAAAACAATAATGCACAGATTTTAACTCTCCAAATAAACATTTAGGCTCAAGTCTCACAAGGTTGTAGCGTTAGTTTGAGTTCCTTACTTCAAGCATGTTACAAAAACTAATTTTTTTTTTCTTTTATGATTACATGTGATTTCATAAGTTATAACCACAACCAAGCATAAATAAAGAGTAAATCAAACTTTCATCCATGTTTATAACTCTCTTTAATAGTCATGCAATTACAAACCGAATCCTCATCATTGTGTTGGAAGGTACCCTAAGACGCAAATAAGCACTCAAAAACAACTCTTTTTGGGATTTTCAAAACAATTTTTCAAATTTTTATGAATTTTCAGATTTTTATGTCAAAACACACTGAAACACTCCAAAACAACTTAAAAATACTTAAAACAGCAAGGAACAACACTAGAAATAATGGGTGATAATTTTCTACGAATTTTATGCAAAACACTAGTTACCCCCCCACACTTAAATCAAACATTGTCCTCAATGTTTCAAGCATATACTCACACCAAAAACAAGCAAATAACAAACGACAAATAAACATGACAAATATGGCAAAGTAAAAACCAGACAGAGTAGAGTTTAAGAACGCAAATCTGGTTTTGGAGATAGTTGATCTTGTTGACTTTTCACAGCTTTGATCTTGAACTGGATTGGAATTGTACGGCGAAGCTTTGCTCTTTGGTGATGTTGCAATTCCTTATTTGTTCTCCAAGCAGATGTGGGAGCTTCTCAAGTTCTTCATCTCAGATTCCTTCTGCTGGGTTGATTGTGCAAGCTGCATTCTTCTCTGCTTGTTTCTTCTGCACGACGGGCAGGCACGAGGTAAAGGTGTCATCTTCACTCTTTCCAAGTGCCCACCTCTTGCTTTCTTTCTCCTTGTCCCTAGTTGAGGATGAATCAGCACGTTGTCTCCACATGCTTCGAGGTATCATCTTCACTTCCCTTATACGTGAGAGACGAAGAGAAAACACAAGATGATGAGTACTCGAGAGCAGGTGCTGGCTGGAGAAAGGATAGGGAGAAAGCATGATATGAGATACTCGTGCTCTCAACCTTTATGATATGAAATACTTGTGCTCTAGATGGGTTGTTTGCAGGGGTATCCCAGGGAATGAGAAATACAGAGTGACTCAAGAGGGTTTGTTGGAAAGCCATTTCAGAGAGGATGAAGGGTTAAGTGAGGCTGAAAGTTGGGTGAGGCTGCTTCACTTTGAAGGTCAACATTTATAGAATTTTCTTAATGGCTAGGAAGGCATTGTTCCATTACTTGCGTCGGCCAGCCTGGGATAATTTAACAGTAGTTTTCACGTGCATTCCGCTTCTTCAAAAAATTTTGACAGATTGCGCGTGATTTATGCAACGCAGATGTGCAAATTGACAGATGCTGACACGTCTCGATAAAGCAGAGGCCTCTTTAATATCCGGAATTTACGCTTTGAGTTTTGAGCTTCGTTGAGGGCAGAGATTGCATGTGACAAGTGCTGATGAGGCTGAGAGAGACAGATGGTTGGAATCGGTGCTTCGACAGACTGCCCGTGATTTTCGCAAAGCTGAGTTGCGTGTGATGGGTGCTAACGAGGCTGAGACAGTTGACACTCTTCGATATCTGGAATTGGTGGTTTGTGAGCAAGCCCAACTTTTGAGAAAGCTGGCGCCTCTTCGATCTCTGAATGGCTTCTTCGATTTCTGAGTTCACCTCTTCGATCTCTAAAATCCCATTGCGTGCTGATTTTTATAGAGGTATGCAGGACGTTCAAAGCATTCTTGAATTTCTGTCTGTAAAAACTCCCGTTTTGCACTTTTACGATCTTAACTTGTCCAATCTCCTCTTTCTTTAGCACCTCTGAAAAATGTCTGGCCCTTTCCGACCGTCGTTTTGACTTGAACCTTGGTGAAGGAGCAGCCCCTCATTCTCTAGACAACATATGGCGTCCGTCCTTCATATCCCTTACTGGTCCTCTCACCGTTGGGGATTCGGTGATGAAAAATGACATGACCGCTGCGGTGGTGGCCCGGAACCTTGTCACCCCCAGAGATAACAGACTGCTCGCTAGACGGTCTGATGAATTGGCGGTTAAGGAGTCTCTGGCTCTTAGCGTGCAGTGTGCGGGTTCTGTGTCCAACATGGCCCAACGCCTATTTGCTCGAACCCGTCACGTTGAATCGTTGGCGGCTGAAATACAGAGTCTCAAAGAGGAGATTAGAGGACTCAAGCATGAAAATAAACAATTGCACAAGCTTGCACACAATTATGCCACAAATATGAAGAGGAAAATTGACCAGCTGCATGAATCTGATGTTCAGATTTTACTTGATC
Organism: Malus sylvestris; assembly: GCF_916048215.2. Classification (NCBI taxonomy): domain Eukaryota; kingdom Viridiplantae; phylum Streptophyta; class Magnoliopsida; order Rosales; family Rosaceae; genus Malus; species Malus sylvestris. Next base: position 43,411,329 of record NC_062274.1, read on the forward strand.
ATCGGAGGTTTGTAGGTTTGTTCCAACAGCATTTGCCATCGTCTTCTGAGGCTGTACCGCGTAGTGAAGCTCCAAATGATCAACCTCCGGTACCTCCTCCATCTGTGGCTCCACCGACTGCTGAGATTCAGCGGACTAATGAGACTTCTCCCAAGCAGCCATTGTGAAGGCTCCCTCTTGTTTTATGTTGTGTTTCTTTATTTCCCAGTTTCCTGTTCATTTCCATGAAGTTTAATGTTAAAATCCTTTGCATATTTGTTAATGTTTCAAAAAAGAAAGTCATACCCTAAAAATAATTAAACAAGCAAAAATATTAACAATCAAGCAAAATAAATGGGTTGCCTCCCTTGAAGCGCTTGCTTTAACGTCTTCCAGCCGGACGATGCCACATTGATCAACCCTCATGGGAACCCACGGCATGCAGTGGGATCTCCTCCACAACATGCTCCACAAAGTGCTCGTAGTACGGCTTCAAGCGATGTCCATTCACCTTGAATTCTTGCCCGGTTCTCAAGCTCTTAATTTGGACTGCACCATGCACAAAAAGATTAGTAACAACAAACGGGCCAACCCACTTGGAACGTAACTTACCAGGGAATAGACGAAGACGGGAATTGAACAACAACACTTTCTGCCCAATTTCGAAAGTCTTTCCTCGAAGCATCTTATCATGGAATGCCGTGGTCTTCTCTTTGTAAATTCTAGCATTCTCATAAGCTTCATGCCTTATCTCATCAAGTTCACTCAATTGAAGCTTTCGATGAATTCCAGCTTGGTCAACATTCAAATTGAAGGTCTTGATGGCCCAATGAGCTCTATGTTCTAATTCCACGGGAAGATGGCAAGGCTTGCCATACACAAGTAAAAAAGGAGACATACCAATAGGGGTTTTGTAAGCGGTTCGATACGCCTATAATGCATCATCCAACCGTAAGCTCCAATCTTTTCTATTTGGCCCAACGGTCTTCTCCAAAATCTGTTTGATCTCACGATTCGACACCTCGGCTTGGCCATTGGTTTGGGGGTGGTAAGGTGTGGAGACCTTATGCGTCACATGGTACTTCTTGAGTAATGCCTCAATCGTACGGTTGCAAAAATGAGACCCGCCATCACTGATTAGCACCCTAGGCATCCCAAACCTAGAAAAGATATTAGTTTTCACAAAATCTGCCACAACTTTAGAATCGTTAGTTCGAGTGGCTTTCGCTTCCACCCACTTGGAAACATAATCAACGGCAAGTAATATGTAAGTGAAACCAAAAGATGAAGGAAAAGGACCCATAAAATCGATACCCCAAACATCAAAGATTTCAACAACAAAGATGGGTACCTGCGGCATTTGATCTTTTTGGCCAATATTACCTGTCCTTTGGCATCGATCACATGTTAAACAAAAGGTTCTAGCATCTTTAAACAAAGTAGGCCAATAAAAACCACATTCAAGAACCTTAAAAGCTGTCCTTTGGGTGCCAAAGTGACCCCCACATGCATATGTGTGACAAAAACTTAAAATTGAGTGAAAATCTGATTCATGGACACATCTTCTTATAACCTGATCTGAACAATATTTCCACAAGTATGGGTCATCCCAAACATAAAATCTAGCATCCTTTTTAAGTTTATCACGTTGGAATTTGTTTAGGGTGCTAGGAACTTGTTTAGTCACCAAATAATTCACCAAATCTGCGTACCAAGGAGCACTTACCTGAACGGACAAGAGTTGTTCATCCGGAAATGTTTCGGAGATGGGAAGATCCTCTTCTTCATGCACCAACCTGCTTAGGTGGTCGGCAACAACATTATCACTCCCCTTCTTGTCCTTGATTTCGATGTCAAACTCTTGAAGTAGAAGCATCCAACGAATGAGGTTTAGCTTCTTTCTTGGTGAACAAGTACTTTAAGGCTGCATGGTCAGTGAAAACAATAACTTTAGTACCAATTAGATATGATCTAAATTTATTTAAAGCAAATACAACCGCCAAAAGTTCTTTTTCGGTTGTAGAATAATTCAACTGAGCATCATTCAAAGTGCGTGAAGCATAATAAATAACATGTGGCTGTTTATTTTTTCTTTGACCCAAAACAGCGCCAAGTGCATAATCCGATGCATCACACATCAATTCAAAGGGAATGGACCAATCCGGGGGAGTTATGATGGGTGCCGTGGTGAGGAGCTCATTGAGATGCTTGAATGCCTTCTCACATGCCTCGTTGAACTCAAATGACACATCCTTTTGTAGGAAACGGCATAGGGGTTGTGCAATCTTGGAAAAATCCTTGATAAATCGTCTATAGAATCCTGCATGACCAAGGAAAGAACGAACCTCTCTCACCGAAGTGGGAGAGGGTAAGTAGCGTACAAGATCTATTTTAGACTTATCAACTTCAATTCCACGTTCAGAGATAATATGACCCAAAACAATACCTTGTTATGACCCAAAACAATACCTTGTTTAACCATAAAATGGCATTTCTCCCAATTTAACACAAGGTTTGTTTCAACACAACGTTTCAAGATTAAAGTGAGATTACCCAAGCAATTATCAAATGAATTACCAAATACACTAAAATCATCCATGAATATCTCAATAATTCTCTCAACATAATCAGAAAAGATGCTAACCATACACCTTTGAAACGTGGCAGGAGCATTGCACAAACCGAATGGCATGCGTCGATATGCAAACGTTCCAAAGGGACAAGTAAAAGTGGTCTTTTCTTGATCATCCGGGGCAATAACAATTTGATTATAACCGGAGTATCCATCAAGAAAGCAATAAAAGGAATGACCTGCTAACCTTTCTAGCATTTGATCTAGGAACGGCAATGGGAAGTGATCTTTCCTTGTGGTTGCATTTAGCTTCCTATAATCAATGCACACTCGCCAACCGGTTTGAATTCGGGTGGGCACAAGCTCATTCTCCGCATTCTCGACAACCGTCACTCTAGATTTCTTGGGCACACATTGGATAGGTGAAACCCAACGGCTATTGGAGATGGGATAAATCACCCCACAATCTAGAAGTTTGATTATCTCCTTTTTCACAACTTCCATCATCGGAGGGTTAAGACGGTGTTGAGCCTCTTTAGTTGGTTTGGCCCCCTCCTCAAGAAATATGTGATGCATACAAGTCGTAGGGCTTATACCTTTAATATCGGCCAATGTCCATCCTAGGGCAGATTTGAATTCCTTCAACACACGCACTAGCTTCTCCTCCTCTTGTGCCGTGAGGGATGAGGAGATGATGGCAGGTAGTGTCTCATTTTCCCCCAAAAAGATGTACTTCAAATGGCTTGGTAGGGGTTTGAGATCAAGTATGGGTGCCTGAACGATGGATGGAAGCAACTTGTTAGTCGAAATTGGAATGGAATTAAAGTTAGGAGACTTACCACCATGCTTAGGTAGTGACTCAAGGGCAGCAACCAACTCAAAAATTTCATCACTAGGAGGCACGACATGGCCTAGTCCATGTATGCCGTGGGTTACACTAGAATCTGCCCCCTTGGTTGTGAGTTCCATTCCTCGTGTAATGACTTTTTCAAGCGCATCGTCATTCAAATCTTCAAGATATCCCTGCGCCAAAGAGTCAATTATATCAATAGAGAAACATGAATGGTCCTCACTAGGGTACTTAATGGAATCAGAAAGATTAAAATTAACAACTTCCCCATCAAATTCCATGGACAACGTTCCACTATACACGTCAATCTTCGTTCGGGCCGTCTTCATGAATGGCCTTCCAAGGAGGATGGGCAATGAAGAAGCATGATCCGATTCATCCATTTCGAGCACATAAAAATCTGCTGGGAAGACTAAATGATCAACCTGCACCAAAACGTCTTCTAACACTCCCTTTGGATAAGCGTTAGATCTATCGGCCAATTGTATGATTACACCATCATGTTTCAACTCACCTAAGTTCATAGATACATAAATGGAGTATGGCATAACATTTATAGAGGCTCCTAAATCTAGCATGGCAGATTTGAAACGAGTGTTACCAATGACGCACAGAATTGTAAAGCTACCCGGATCTTTGCATTTGGGGGGTAGTTTACGTTGCAAGATGGCGGAGACATTTTCACCTACCTTCACAACCTCCTTGGTTGAAATCCTCTTCCTAGTGGTGCATAGCTCCTTTAAAAACTTCGCGTATCTCGGGACTTGCTTAATGGCATCCAACAAGGGTATGTTGACTTGAACTTTCCTAAGTGTCTCAAGGATGTCCTTTTCAGCTTCTTCCTTCTTTGTTTGCACAAACCTGCTAGGAAAAGGAGCATTCGAAGGCACAACATTAGTAGAAACCGAATTTGACACATTCTTACCTTTATTGGATGAATTGGACAGATTTGGAGCCATGGGGGCTTGCGGCATATGTGTGTCCACCTTTGCCGTGGGTGGGCATGCTTCCTCCTCCTCAAATTGAAGTTTTTCATCCTCTTTGTGACCTGTTTTTTATGAAGAACCTGCCCCAATCTCTTTTCCACTTCTCAAGAGTATGGCCTTTGCACTTTCAAAGCCTCCCTTCGGGTTTGGAATGGTAGAACTGGGAAGCCTTCCTTGGTCTCTAATCTGCCCAACAACCTCGGCAATCTGCCCCATTTGCTTCTCTAGTTGGTCCACTCTTTTGTTTTGATTTTCCTGCCCATTAATCAAAGTGGTTAGTAACTTAACAAGTGTATCATTATCCAAAGCATTACCTGAAGTATTTGGGGCAGATTGTGGTTGGACTTGAGGGGGTGCGTATGGTTTGTTGTAGAAGCCCGGGGGTTGTTGCCTAAAGCCTCCTTATGGTTGGGCTTGTTGTGGCTCTCTCCATTTGAAGTTTGGATGGTCTCTCCACCCCGGATTATACGTATTGGAATATAGATCATGTCTTGGTTGATTTTGGCTTTGAAACCCAATGGCATTAGCGCTCTCCCATCCACCATTCTCAATGAGTTGAGGACACTTTTCGGATGCATGTCCTTGGATAGAACATACGCCACACACCATGGGTCCTTGAATCTTCATTCCCTCGGCCATCTGTGAAACAAGAGAAGTAAGATTAGCTAATTGAGATTGAATATTGGAAGTGGAACTTACCTCATGCACTTGTTGCCGTGGGGGTCCTCTTTGGCCTACACCCTCGTATTGTTGAGCGTTCAATGCTCGATTAGCAATCAAGATTTTTGCAGCCATGGGCATTTTGTCTACCAATGCTCCACCCGCCGAGGCATCGAGCATTTGACGTTCTAGTGGTAGGAGCCCTTCGTAGAAGTATTGCAAAAGCAATTCCTCCTTCATCTGATGATGTGGACAAGAAGCAACAAGTGATTTAAATCGTTCTTAATATGTAGGAAAAGACTCACCTTCATCTTGTTGAATTCCACTTATTTTTTTACGAAGAAGAATGATGCGAGAAGTTGGGAAAAACTTCTCCAGAAACGCCCTCTTCATACTCTCCCAAGATGTAACTGTACCGGGAGCCAACTCGTATAACCAATCCTTGGCTTTGTCCATTAAAGAGAATGGAAAAGCCTTCATCTTTAAAATACTTCCGTCAACGGTAACCAGAGTCATACTTGAGCACACCACTTCAAATTCTTTCAAATGTTTGTTCGGATCCTCCATGGACAGCCCATGGAACTTTGGAATGTGGTGGAGCAAACTTGACTTTAACTCGAACTCTTCGGTTTTACCTTGAGCAGCCATGGGATATTGGATACACAATGGTGCGGCATTATCCAAACCCGAGGCGGCAAGCTCCTTGAGCGTGAGATCCTCCTTGTGCTGTTGTTTCCTTCTTCTTCTCAAAGTTCTCTCGAAGTCGTCGTCAAAGTCTATGATGTGAAAAATAAGTTAACACACAAAATTAAACCCTCTTTTTATCAAATGTAGTAAAGTATGTAAGTAGGGATCGTTCTAGGCCGGGGATTAGGAGGGATTGCTAAACACTTGAAAACTGACTTAAAAACATAAAAACAAAATTTAAAACACTAAACTAGACTCAAAGAATGCAAAACTATACTTTAAAATACTTAAACAAACATAAAACTCAAAACAGCAACCTAATGACTCAAAATTGCCTAAAAACCACTTTCTGGGCAGTTTTGAGAACCTAACAAGAACTTGGACGAAGTTGGATGAAAACTTGAATCAAAACACTTAGAAACACAAATCAAAACACTTTCTAACTAATCTAAGACTTCAAAATAAAGGGGGATTTGTTTTGGACGAAAATTGAAAACAAAACAGAAACTTTAAAACAAAACAGATTGTAAAACGTTTTTGGATGAAAAGGATGGATAAAAGGCTAGTTAGGAGGTTCTTCTCCACACATGACATACTTGCAAACAAAATGATTTTCAGTTGTTCTTTCAATAAATTATGAAACTCAACACCCCAAGTTAATTAGATACGCTTAAATTAACCTTCAAGTTCTCCTTAAGTTAATGAATTGGATGGAAAAACGCATACAACAATTCAAAGCATTCCTCAAAGGTTCCTTACGTGATGAGCACAATAAAGATACAATCAAGAATCATGAAGCACAATGAGAACTATAAGTGTTGAATCGTTGAATCCGTCATGGCCCAACGCCTATTTGCTCGAACCCGTCACGTTGAATCGTTGGTGGCTGAAATACAGAGTCTCAAAGAGGAGATTAGAGGACTCAAGCATGAAAATAAACAATTGCACAAGCTTGCACACAGTTATGCCACAAACATGAAAAGGAAAATTGACCAGCTGCAGGAAACTGATGGTCAGATTTTACTTGATCACCGGAGGTTTGTGGGTTTGTTCCAACAGCATCTACCTTCGTCTTCTGGGGCGGCACCGCGTAGTGAAGCTCCAACTGATCAACCTCCGATACCTCCTCCTTCCGTGGCCCCACCGACTGCTGAGACTTCGCCAACTACTGCAACTCCGCCGACTACTACGACCTCTCCCAAGCAGCCTTTGTGAAGGCTCCCTCTTGTATTATGCTATGTTTCTTTATTTCCCAGTTTGCTGTTCATTTCCACGAAGTTTAATGTTAAAATCCTTTGCATATTTGTTAATGTTTCAAAATAGAAAGTCACAACCAAAAATAATTAAACAAGTAATAAAATTGACAATCAAGCAGAATAAATGGGTTGCCTCCCTTAAAGCGCTTGCTTTAACGTCTTCCAGCCGGACGATGAACACAATTACTCCCCACTGGAGCCCACGGCATGCAAGGGAATGTCCTCCACAACATGCTCAACAAAGTTCTCATAGATTACATCCTTGAACGGAAATGGATAGTGATGTTTGTTGATGGGTGCGTTGTGTTGCCTAAGGTTCATGTTCATACGCCCACCATCGGGGATTTGCTTGGGTACCTGCACCAAAGAAGGGAACCACCTATCAACTTTAATGGAAATTGGATTTGGATTAGGTGGATTACCTATGTGTTGTGATGAAGTGGCAGCAATGTGAACATTCTTCCCCATGGTGCGTTCGGCCAATTTGAGCATTTTGAGAGCAGTGGCCGTATGGTCCTTGTGCGCCACTCCAATTCCCTCGTCTTGCATGGTTCTTGATGCATCCTTTGTGCCTGGTGCTGAACGGTCCAGTCCTATCTTTTCAATTTTATCAATGGCACAACAAGAATGAACAACATTAGGAGTCTCAATGGATTCAGAAATTTTGAAACTAATCATGTCACCACCAAATGCCATAGTGACTAATCCTTTGGCCACATCAATCTTCGTTTGAGCCGTTTTCATGAATGGCCTTCCAAGGAGGATGGGCAATGAAGGGGCATGGTCCGATTCATCCATTTCGAGGACATAGAAATCTGCCGGGAAGATTAAATGATCAACCTGCACTTAAACGTCTTCCAAAACTCCCTTTGGATAAGCGTTAGATCTATCGACCAATTGTATGATTACACCATCATTTTTCAATGCTCCTAAGTTCATAGATGCATAAATGGAATATGGCATAACATTTATAGAAGCACCTAAATCAAGCATGGCAGATTTGAAACGGGTATTACCAATGACACACGGAATTGTAAAACTCCCCGGATCTTTGCATTTGGGGGGTAGTTTATGTTGCAAGATGGCGGAGACATTCTCACTTACATGTACCACCTCTTTCTCCCGGACACATTTCTTTGTTGTACAAAGCTTCTTTAAACACTTGGCATACTTCGGGATTTGCTTTATGGCATCAAGGAGGGGAATGTTGACATGCACCTTTCTAAATGTCTCTAGAACATCTTTTTCCTCCTCTTCGTTCTTTGATTGCAAAAATCTGCTAGGAAATGGGACATTGGGCAGATTAGTGTTCGAAATCACAACATTTGGAACATTCTTACCTGAGGTGGACGGATGGGATGTCTTAGATGGCTGCGGCATGGGTGATGGTACCCTTGCCGTGGGGTAGGTGTTCTCATCTTCTTCGAGTTGTATCTTCTCATCTTCCTTGTTTCTCACCTCTTTTCCACTTCGTAATGTGATAGCCTTTGCAGATTCGAAGCCACCCTTTGGATTGACCACCGTAGTGCTTGGTAACTTACCATTTTCACGGAATTGCCCCAAAAATTCGGCCATTTGGCCCATTTGCTTCTTCAGCTCATTAACCTCCTTTGCTTGGTTCTGCATTCCCTGCGCCATGGTGGTTAGTAACTGATATGTTTTATCATCATTCATAGACGTACCTGGGTTAGTTTGGGAAGATTGTGCCTGAGGAGGTGGTTGTGGTTCCATTGGCCTTGGAAAGAAACCCGGGGGTTGTCGGAATCCACTTTGTTGGCCATATTGTGGTGCATCTCTCCATCTGAAATTGGGGTGGTCACGCCATCCCGGGTTGTATGTATTGGAGAAAGGATCATTCCTTGGTTAGTTTTGATTCCCATAACCCACAGCATTGGCCGATTCCCATCCTCCATTCTCAATTAATTGAGGGCATTGATCAGATTGGTGTCCTTGAATGGAGCATACACCACAGATTGTAGTTCCTTGCGTTTTGGGGCCTTCAACCAACTGCGATAACATAGACGTAAGGTTAGCCATTTGGGATTGTAACTCAGAAATAGAACTTACCTCATTGACATGATGTGGCCGTGGGGTGTCTCTTTGCCCAACACCTTCATATTGTTGTGCATTGAGTGCTCGATTCGCAATGAAAGTTTTGGCATCCCTAGGTGTCTTATCCACTAGAGCTCCTCCCGCGGAAGCATCTAACATTTGCCGTTCAAGTGGTAAAAGACCTTCGTAAAAGTATTGAAGAAGTAACTCCTCATTCATCTGATGCTGTGGACAAGAAGCAACAAGTGATTTAAATCGTTCATAATAAGATGGAAAAGATTCACCTTGGCTTTGCTGAATTCCACTTATTTTTTTACGAAGAAGAATGATGCGAGAAGTTGGGAAAAACTTCTCTAGAAACGCCCTCTTCATACTCTCCCAAGATGTAACTGTACCGGGAGCCAACTCGTATAACCAATCCTTGGCTTTGTCCATTAAAGAGAATGGAAAAGCCTTCATCTTTAAAATACTTCCGTCAACGGTAACCGGAGTCATACTTGAGCACACCACTTCAAATTCCTTCAAATGTTTGTTCGGATCCTCCATGGAAAGCCCATGGAACTTTGGAATGTGGTGGAGCAAACTTGACTTTAACTCGAACTCTTCGGTTTTACCTTGAGCAGCCATGGGATATTGGATACACAATGGTGCGGCATTATCCAAACCCGAGGCGGCAAGCTCCTTGAGTGTACGGTTGTCCATGGCTATACCTTGCTCTTCTCCACCCACTTGTGTCGTGGCCTTCTCTTCAACCTCAACTTCTTGCTCTTCTAATTCAGGCTCGGGACTAGGAGGATTAGACTCTTGCAATTTCTTTTTCCTTCTCAAAGTCCTCTCAAAATCACCGTCAAAGTCGGAGATATGCTCACGAACAGGTTGTGAGCTACGGGTCATAAACTAGTACCTAAAAACAAAGAAAACAAAACAAATCAGCAACTTAAACAGAAACTTAAACAAAATACAATAATTCGAAAGAAAACAATCCAAGAGATTAGCAAAGTTGCTAATCCCCGGCAACGGCGCCAAAATTTGATGTGAAAAATAAGTTAACACACAAAATTAAACCCTCTTTTTATCAAATGTAGTAAAGTATGTAAATAGGGATCGTTCTAGGCCGGGGATTAGGAGGGATTGCTAAACACTTGAAAACTGACTTAAAAACATAAAAAAAAAATTTAAAACACTAAACTAGACTCAAAGAATGCAAAACTATACTTTAAAATACTTAAACAAACATAAAACTCAAAACAGCAACCTAATGACTCAAAACTGCCTAAAAACCACTTTCTGGGCAGTTTTGAGAACCTAACAAGAACTTGGACGAAGTTGGATGAAAACTTGAATCAAAACACTTAGAAACACAAATCAAAACACTTTCTAACTAATCTAAGACTTCAAAATAAAGGGGGATTTGTTTTGGAAGAAAATTGAAAACAAAACAGAAACTTTAAAACAAAACAGATTGTAAAACGTTTTTGGATGAAAAGGATGGATAAAAGGCTAGTTAGGAGGTTCTTCTCCACACATGACACAATTGCAAACAAAATGATTTTCAGTTGTTCTTTCAATAAATTATGAAACTCAACACCCCAAGTTAATTAGATACGCTTAAATTAACCTTCAAGTTCTCCTTAAGTTAATGAATTGGATGGAAAAGCGCATACAACAATTCAAAGCATTCCTCAAAGGTTCTTTACGTGATGAGCACAATAAAGATACAATCAAGAATCATGAAGCACAATGAGAACTATAAGTGTTGACGAGGCATTCGTTACTATGAAGAGCATGAAACTAGTGCCAAGAATTCATTCAACGCGATCGTTTTCAAGCGACCTTCACTACTTGTGATTATAAGATTGTAACTATTAGGTGAAACTCCCTCATAATCTAGCATCATATTCATGCATGAAAACTAAGCGTGCACTCTCAATCAACATACACAAATAAGTTATCAATCAAGTAGATGAACGAATTGAATCCGCAACTTATGAAATAACAACTGAATGTAATCAAATCATATTGCAAGCATGTACATGGTTTCGAATCACCCCCCAACTAAGGGGGGTTTAGTTCCTCATACTCACAATACAAAGATACATAAATTTAGACATTAAAATCAAAGGAAAGAAAACACCTAAAATGCTCCAACTTGGAAAGCAAGTGCATCAATGGATCTCCCTTCCTCCTTGTTGCGGCATGAAGCTTGTGGACAGATTTTTGGGTGGATTTATGGTGTAGAATGGATGGGGAATGATATGGAGGGGTTTAGGGTGAGTGTGGAAGAGTGTTTGATGGTTGGAAAGTGGTGGAGAACTAGGCAAAGAGGGTGGAAGAAGGTGGAATGGCTGTTATGTTTTCTAGGCACTAGAATGGTGTTTTTGGGGTGTTTTGCTTCCTAGGGTGTGTATGGACGAATTTCTGTGATAAAATGATGAATATGAGGGATTGTTCTTTGGCCAAGGGGTGTAAACATGTATTTATAGGCCCCAAAAACCTTAGAAAATCAGGTTAGGCTAGGGATGAAATGCATGGCAAGTTGGTGTGTGTGGTGTGCAATGGTCCAAGGGTGAAAATGAAGTGATGATGCAAAGTGTGAAGGGTAAAATGGAGTGGTGTTGCAGCTAGGGAGCATGAATGATTGTGTACATTGCATAGAGATGGAAAGGGAGGTGAAATGTGTCAACAAATGGGTCAAAGGTGCAACAACATTTGTGACAAATGCCCTTGGATTCCAAATGTGAATGATGGAGCATCAATTGGTGCATGTAATGGATGTAAAGGTTGTCTAAAATCTAATGGGTGAAGGGAACAAGAGGTATCAAGCAATTGAGTGAAATAATTAAATGAATTAAAGCATGAAATCAGAAATTATGTAGGGGACAAGAGTGATCAAGCATGGCATGGGAATCCAAAGGGAATTCTATGTGTTTTGCATGGCAAGGAGTGTGCAACTTGGAGTGACAAATTTTTGGGCTAAATTCTTTATCTTTTGGACACTAATTCTTCACATTCTTGGCCTCTTTAGTTCTCAAATTCGTCCATCCACTTTGGCCCATGCATTTGCTATCCATTCTAAGCCCGAAACATGCTCCAAAGGCCTCCAAAATGCATCTTCTTGCATACTTTGTACTTAGAGTCTTTCACTTTGCATGTGGGCTTCTTTGCATGTGTATGAGTTGTCATTGTTTATCCTTGCAATTACACACACACACTTGCACACACATATGCCCAAAACGTCCATCCTCATGCATGCAATCCATTTGAGCCCAATATTGATCCAACATGCACCAAAATGCACTTTTCTTGCCAAGGTTGTTATTAAGACCTACAAACAAATGAAAATGGCTTTAAACACTAAAATAACTAAAGAAACACAACGTAAACGCACAAGAACAAGCCAATTAAGTCGCATAAATATGCTCCTATCAGTCTAAGATATGCTCATGAACAGGTCGGGAACTTCGAGTCATGCACTAGTACCTAAAAACAAAGAAAACAAAACAAATCAGCAACTTAAACAGAAACTTAAACAAAATACAATAATTCGAAAGAAAACAATCCAAGAGATTAGCAAAGTTGCTAATCCCCGGCAACGGCACCAAAATTTGATGTGAAAAATAAGTTAACACACAAAATTAAACCCTCTTTTTATCAATTGTAGCAAAGTATGTAAGTAGGGATCGTTCTAAACCGGGGATTAGGAGGGATTGCTAAACACTTGAAAACTGACTTAGAAATGTAAAAACAAAGTTTAAAACACTAGATTAGACTCAAAGAATGCAAAGCTCACGTTTAAAATACTAAAATAAACCAATAACTCAAAACAGCAACTAAAGGACTCAAAACTGCCTTAAAAACACTTTCTGGGCAGTTTTGAACACAAAGCACCAATTTGGACGAATTTGGGTTTTAACTTGTACCAAAACACTTAAAAACATAAACCAACACACTTTCTAACTAATCTAGGACTTCAAAATAAATGGAAAATTGATTTGGACGAAAATGAACTAAATGGACAAATTGCAAGGAAAACAGATTGTAATAGAAACAGATTGTAACACAAAGTTATGAATAATCAATGGATGATGGAATGGCTAAGGGGTTCTTCTCCACACATGAAATATATGCAACCTAAATCAATTTTCAGTTATCAATTTAATAAGTTATGAATCTCAACACTCCAAGTTAATTAGGTCCGCTTAAATTAACCTTCAGATTTCCCTAGAATCATTGAATTGGATGAATATGCATCGCAAACAAATTATTCCCAACAAGTTCTTTATATGAACAGCATGATAAAGACACAAGTTAGAATCATTACGTTCTTTGGAAATCATAAGCATCGACAAGGCATTTGTAACTATGAAAAGCATGATACTCTTGCCAGGAATCTACTTAACATGATCGTGACTAGCGACCTTCACTACTTACGAATATAAATTCATAACGATTAGGTGAAACAAACTTATATCCTAGCATCAAATTCAAGCATGCAAATTAAGCGTGCACTCTCAACCAACATACAAGAATAAGTTCTAAATCAAATGGTTAAGCAAATTGTATTCACGACTTATACAACGATAACTGAAAGTAATAAACTTATTTCACATATATAATCATGGTTTTGAATCCACCCTTAGCCAAAATGAAATTAGCCAATCATACTTAAAGCAAAACAAAGATTACATGAATTAGACATTAAAATCCAAAGAAAGAAAACACCTAGAATGCTCCAACTTGGCAGCAAGTGCATCCAAGATTCCTCATTTCCCTTGCTTGTGGCAGATTGGTTTGTGGACAGGTTTTGGGTAGTTCTATGGTGCAGAAAGGTTTATGGTGAGTGTAGAGGAGTGTTTGATGGTGGAAGGGTGGTGGAGAACTTCGGCAAAGAGGGTGGAAGAAGGTGGAGTGGCTGTGATATTTTCTGGGCACTAGAATGGTGTTTTTGGGGTGTTTTGCTGCCTAGGGTGAGTATGGACGAATTTCTGTGATGAATGGTGAATATGAGAGTGTGAACCCTTTGCCAAGGGGTGTAAACATGTATATATAGGCCTGATAGGAGCACATTTATGCGACTTAGTTGGCTTGTTCTTGTGCATTTATGTCGTGTTTCCTTAGTTATTTTAATGTTTAAAGTCATTTTCGTGTGTTTTCAGATTTTATGGACAAAGTATGCAAGAAGATGCATTTTGGAGGCCTTTGGAGCATGTTTCGGGCTTGGAATGGATAGCAAATGCATGGGCCAAGTGGATGGACGAATTTGAGAACTAAAGAGGCCAAGAATATGAAGAATTATGGTCCAAAAGATGAAGAAAACAGCCCAAAAATCTGTCACCCCAACTTGCATTCCTTGCCATGCAAACCACATAGAATTCCCTTTGGATTCCATGCCATGCTTGATCACTCTTGTCCCCTACATAATTTCTAATTTCATGCTTCAATTCATTTAATTATTACACTCAATTGCTTGATACCTCTTGTTCCCTTCACTCATTAGATTTTAGACAACATTTACATCCATTACATGCACCAATTGATGCTCCATCATTCACATTTGGAATCCAATGCCATGTGCAACACATGTTGTTGCACCTTTGACCCATTTGTTGACACATTTCACCTCCCTTTCCATCTCTATGCAATGTACACAATCATTCATGCTCCCTAGCTACAACACCACTCCATTTTACCCTTCACACTTTGCATCATTACTTCATTTTCACCCTTGGACCATTGCACACCACACACACAAATTGCCATGCATTTCATCCTTAACCTAACCTGATTTTCTAAGGTTTTTGGGGCCTATAAATACATGTTTACACCCCTTGGCCAAAGGACAATCCCCCATATTCATCATTTTATCACAAAAATTCGTCCATACACACCCTAGGAAGCAAAACACCCCAAAAACACCATTCTAGTGCCTAGAAAACATAACAGCCACTCCACCTTCTTCCACCCTCTTTGCCTAGTTCTCCACCACCCTCCAACCATCAAACACTCCTCCACACTCACCCTAAACCCTGCCATACCATTCCCCATCCATTCTACATCATAAAACTACCCAAAATCTGTCCATAACCCAATCTGCCGCAAGCAAGGGAAAGGAGGAATCTTGGATGCACTTGCTACCAAGTTGGAGCATTTTAGGTGTTTTCTTTCCTTTGATTTTAATGTCTAATTTTATGTATCTTTGCTTTGTGAGTATGAGGAACTAAACCCCTCTTAGTTAGGGGGTGATTCGAAACTATGTTCATACTTGCAATATGATTTGATTACATCCAGTTGTGATTCATAAGTTGTGAATTCAATTTACTTATCCGTTCATATAAAAACTAATTTGTGTATGTTGGTTAAGAGTGCACGCTTAATTTTCATGCATGAATTTGACGCTAGAATATAAGGGAGTTTCACCTAATCGTTATAAACTTATATTCACAAGTAGTTGCTAGTCACAATCACGTTAAGTAAACTCTTGGCATAAGTTTCATGCAAATCATAGTAACGAGTGCCTCGTCAATGCTTATGTTTTTCATAGAACTTAATGATTCTTGCTTGTATCTCTATTATGCAATTCATGTAGGGAACTTGTAGGGAATGTTTTGGGTTGTCGTATGCAATCATCCAACCTAATAACTTGTGGAAAAACTGAGGGTTAATTAGTGCAATTCACGGTTAATTTGGGGCGTTGAGTATTCATAGCTTATCGAAAAGCAACTGGAAATCGTTTTGTATGCAAGTGTGACATATGTGGAGAAGAACCTCCTAGCTAATCTTCCATCCATAAGTTTCATTCAAATTCACTTACAATCTGTTTTGTTTTACAAAGTTTGTTTTGTTTTCAAATTCATTAAAACCAAAATCCCCCTTTTACTTTATTGTTTCAAAGTGTTTAATTTATGTTTTGGTTGTGTGTTAGAGTGTTTTGATTCACCCAAATTTGTCTAAGAATTTGTTTACTTTGTTCTTGTCTTAATTTAATTATTTTCGTCGAAAATCAACCCCATCTTATTTCTTTGAGTCATATTAATTAGAACTTGTCTTAGATTATGTTTTTAAGTGTTTTAGTTCATTAGAAAACCAAAATTTGTCCAAGTTTGTGTGAGAGTCCCAAAATTGCCCAGATTGTGTTTTTAAGGTAGTTTTGAGTGTTTAGGGGCTGTTTTGAGTCTTTTGGTTTGTTTTAGTGTTTTAAAGTATAGTTTTGCATTCTTTGAGTCTAGTTAGTGTTTTAAACTTTGTTTTCACGTTTTCAAGTCAGTTTCCAAGTGATTTAGCAATCCCTCCTAATCCCCGGCCTAGAACGATCCCTACTTACATACTTTACTACAATTGATAAAAAAGGGTTTAATTTGTGTGTTTAGTTATTTTACGCATCAAGGCCCCAAAAACCCTAGAGAATCAGATTGGGCAGTGGGGAAAATGCACAACAAGGAGGGTGAATTTGTGGTGTGCAATGGTCCAAGGATGAAAATGGAGCAATGATGCAAAGTATGGAGGGTAAAATGGAGTGGTATTTCAGCTAGGGAGCATGAATGATTGTGTTCATTGCATGGAAATGAAAAGGGGAGGTGAAATGTTTCAGAAATTAGTCAAAGGTGCAGCAACATGTGTTGCACACAGCATTGGATCCCAAATGTGGATGATGGAGCATCAATTGGTGCATGGAATGGTTGTGAAAGTTGTGTGAAATCTGATGGGTGAAGGGAACAAGAGGTATGCAGCAATTGAGTGTGATAATTGAGTGAATTGAGGCATGAAATCAGAAATATTTTAGGGGACAAGGATGATTAAGCATGCATGGGAATCCAAATGGAATGCTATGTGGTTACACGGGTAGGAGTGGGTGTTCTTTTGTGGCTGAATTCTTGATCCTTTGTACATTAATTCTTCACATTCTTAGCCTTTCATTAATTCTTCACATTCTTACCAAGAAAAAACCACTTTTACATGCCCTTTTGGTACATTTGCATATCGTCACATGCCTTTTGGTTTATGTAATGCACCTGCCACATTTCAAAGATGCATGATGAGCATATTTTCGGATTATGTAGAGAAAATAATTGAAGTTTTCATGGATGATTTTAGCATCTTTGGTGATTCTTTTGATGGTTGCTTGCATAATCTAAGTTTGATCTTAAAACGTTGCGTTGAAACTAACCTTGTTCTTAATTGGGAAAAATGTCATTTCATGGTTAAACAAGGCATAGTTTTAGGTCATATAATCTCTGAAAAGGGTATTGAGGTTGATAAGTCAAAAATAGATCTTGTACGTCACTTACCCTCTCCGACTTCGGTTAGAGAGGTTCGTTCTTTTCTTGGCCATGCAGGTTTCTATCGTAGGTTTATCAAAGATTTCTCAAAAGTGGCACAACCTCTTTGCCGTCTCCTACAAAAAGAAGTGGCGTTTGAATTCACTAAGGAGTGCACGGCATCATTCAACCAACTTAAGGAGTTGTTGACTACGGCACCAATCATTATCCCACCAGATTGGAGCCTACCTTTCGAGCTTATGTGTGATGCGTCCGATTATGCGTTAGGAGCTGTTTTGGGACAAAGGAAGGACAAGAGGCCGCATGTCATCTACTATGCCTCACAGACGTTGAATGATGCGCAGTTGAACTATTCCACTACGGAAAAAGAACTTCTTGCCGTTGTTTTTGCTTTAGATAAGTTTAGATCATATTTAATTGGGACTAAAGTAATTGTTTTCACTGACCATGCAACTTTGAAGTACTTGCTCACTAAAAAGGAAGCCAAACTGCGGCTAATTCGTTGGATGTTGCTACTTCAAGAGTTCGATATTGAGATTCGTGACAAGAAGGGAAGTGAGAACGTGGTGGCTGACCACCGAAGCCGCATGGTGCATAATGAGGAGTGCCAACCCATTGTCGAGACATTCCCCGATGAACAATTGTTGTCCATAAAGGTTAGTGAGCCTTGGTATGCCGATTTGGTAAACTTTTTGGTGTCAAAGTAAATTCCAAGCACTTTCACTAGGCACCAACGTGATAAACTTAGGCATGATGCACGGTTTTATGTGTGGGATGATCCATATTTGTGGAAATTTTGCCCGGATCAGATTGTACGTCGATGTGTGCATGATTCTGAATTTCGTTCAATTTTAAGTTTTTGTCACACATATGCATGTGGTGGTCATTTTGGCACACAAAGAACAACACTTAAGGTGTTACAATGTGGGTTCTATTGGCCTAGTATCTTTAAGGATGCTAGAACTTTTTGCTTAACATGTGATAAATGCCAAAGAATGGGTAACATAGGTGCTAGGGATCAAATGCCGCAAGTTTCTATCCTTCATGTTGAAATTTTTTATGTTTGGGGAATTGATTTTATGGGTCCCTTTCCTTCCTCGTATGGTTTCATGTACATCTTGCTTGCGGTTGATTATGTGTCGAAGTGGGTAGAAGCTAAAGCCACCCGGACTAATGACTCTAAAGTGGTTACAGATTTTATTAGAACTAACATTTTTGCAAGGTTTGACATGCCACGTGTCATCATAAGTGATGGAGGATCGCACTTTTGCAACCGGACCATAGAGGCGTTATTGAGGAAATACAATGTCAACCATAGGGTTTCTACACCTTACTATCCTCAAACGAATGGCCAAGCCGAGGTTTCCAACCGTGAGATCAAACAAATTCTAGAGAAGACCTTTGGGCCTACAAGGAAGGATTGGAGCTTACAGTTAGATGATGCACTTTGGGCATATCGTACGGCATACAAGACACCCATTGGAATGTCCCCATTTAGGCTCATCTATGGCAAGCCGTGCCATCTCCCCGTTGAATTGGAGCACAAAGCTCATTGGGCCATCAAGAAGTTCAATATGGACCTAAATGCCGCAGGAAGTCATAGGAAGTTTCAACTCAATGAACTTGATGAGATACGACATGAGGCGTACGAGAATGTTAGCATTTACAAGGAGAAGACCAAAGCTTTCCATGATAAGATGATTCGAGGCAAAACATTCTCCATAGGCCAGAAAGTGCTCTTGTTCAACTCCCGTTTACGGTTGTTTCCCGGTAAGTTACGTTCTAAGTGGATTGGACCGTTTGTTATTACTAATGTTTTTGTTCATGGTGCAGTCCAAATCCAAAGCTTGAAAACGGGACATGAATTCAAGGTGAATGGGCACCGATTGAAGCCCTATTATGAGCACTTTGAGGAGCATGCCGTGGAGGACATCTCCCTGCCTGCCGTGGGCTCCAATGAGGAGTGAATGAGTTCTTCGTCCGGCTGCAAGACGTTAAAGCAAGCGCTACTTGGGAGGCAACCCATGTATTCAAATGAGGAAGATTTTTGAATCACTCCACAAACAGTTTTGCGTTTCTAAAAACCTTCCCTTTTCTGCATTTTCATTTTGCCTGATTGTCAATTTTTTTTAAATTTATGTGGTTGTTGCTTATTTAATTATTTTTGGGTTTTGATTTCTTTCTTTTGAAACATTGACAGATATGTAAGGTATTTTTACATTCATAAAAAAAAAGGAACATTAAGCAGAAAAATACAAGAGGAAGCCTTCACAAAGGCTGTTTGGGAGAAGTTGCAGTAGTCGGCGGAGCCTCAGCAGTCGGCGGGGCCACAGAAGGAGGAGGTATCGGAGGTTGATCATTTGGAGCTTCACTACGCGGTATAGCCCCAGAAGACGAAGGCAAATGCTGTTGGAACAAACCCACAAACCTCCGATGATCAAGTAAAATCTGACCATCAGTTTCCTGCATCTGGTCAATTTTCCTCTTCATGTTTGTGGCATAGTTGTGTGCGAGCTTGTGCAACTGTTTATTCTCATGCTTGAGCCCTTTAATCTCTTGTTTGAGACTCATCACTTCAGCCGCCAACGATTCAACTTGACGGGTTCGAGCAAATAGACGTTGGGCCATGTTGGACACAGAACCCGCACACTGCACACTAAGAGCCAGAGACTCCTTAACAGCCAACTCATCAGACCGTCTAGAAAGCAATCTGTTGTCTTTAGGAGTGACAAGGTTCTGAGCCACCATCGCATCGGTCATGTCATTCTTCATCACCGAATCCCCAACGGTAAGAAGACCAGTAGGGGATATGAAGGATGGGCTCCATATGTTGTCTGGAGAAGGCGGGACTGCCTTTTCACCAAGGTTCAAGTCAAAACGACGGTTGGAGGGGCCAGACATTTTCAGAGGTGTTAAAGAAAGAAAAGGTCGGACAAGTCAAGATCGTAGAAGTGCAAGAATGGAGTTTCTACAAGCAGAAATTCAAGTGTGCTTTGAACGTTTTGCGTACCTCTATAAATATCAGCACTCAATGGGATTTCAAAGATCGAAGAGGTGAGCTCAGAAATCGAAGAGGCCAACTCAAAAATCAAAGAGGTGCTAGCTTTCTCAAAAGCTGGGCTTGCTTAGAAACCACAGCCAATCTTCTTTTCCAAATTTATCCGCACTTGTCACATGCAACCTCTGCACTCGACGGGATTTCAGAGATCGAAGAGGCAATTCCAGATATCGGAGAGGCATCTGCTTTTCCAGACGTGTCAACATCTGTCACATGCAGAGTAAGCTTTGCGAAAATCACGGGCAATTTGTCGAAGCGCCGATTCCAACCATCTACTTTTCGAGACGTGTCAACATCTGTCATATGCAGAGTCAACTTTACGGAAATCACGGGCAGTTTGTCGAAGCGTCGATTCCAGATATCGAAGAGGCACTTGCTTTTCCAGACGTGTCAGCACCGATTCCAGATATTGAAGAGGCACTCGCTTTTCCAGATGTGTCAGCGCCAACCACATGCACACTCAGCCTTGCGAAAATTACGGGCAATCTGTCGAAGATCTCTTGTGAAGTTTACTATTAAATCATCCAACGGTTGCTGACAAGAGTGAAAGAATAGTACCGGTTATTAATTCCTATAAATGTCACCCTTCACCCTCCATTGCAAGGCAGACATACATAACCCTCATTCTTCTCCGAGAATGCCTTTCCAACAAACCCTCTCGAGTCACTCAGTGTTCCTTATTCCTTGGGGTACCTCTACAAACAACTCATCCAAAGCAAAAGTATTTCATATCATGAAGGTTGAAAGCAAGAGTATCTCATATCATGCTTTCTCCCTGTCCTTCTCCTTGTCGTTGTTTTGGGACAAGGAGAAAGAGAGCAATCAGCCAGCACTTGGTATCAATCTTCCGATCTGGAATCAACTACCTGGAACCCCTTCCTGATTGCTTACCTAGCTTTGCTCTCGAGTACTCATCTTCATCATCTTATGCTTTCTCTTCGTCTACCACATCTGCCTGGGGAAAAGATAAGGGAAGTGAAAATGATACCTCGAAGCATGTGGAGAGAACGTGCTGATTCATCCTTAACTAGGGACAAGGAGAAAGAAAGCAAGATGTGGGCACTTGGAAAGATTGAAGAAAGAAACAGACCACCACCTCTACCTCGTGACTACCTGCCATGCAGAAGAAACAAGCAGAGAAGAAGGCAGACTGTGCAACTCTCGCTCAGAATTCCAAACTAGTTCGAGATCAAAGCTGTGGAAAGTCAACAAGATCATCTATATCCAAAACCAGATTTGCGTTCTTAAACTCTACTCTGTCTGGTTTTTACTTTGCCATATTTGTCATGTTTATTCGTTAATTGTTTGTTTGCTTGTTTTTGTGTGAGTTTATGCTTAAAACATTGAGGACAATGTTTGATTTAAGTGTGGGGGGGTAACCAAGTTGTTTTGCATGAAATTCGTAGGAGTTTATCACCCATTACTTCTAGTATTGTCCTTGCTGTTTTAAGTGTTTTTAAGCTATTTTGGAGTATTTTAGTGTGTTTTGACATAAAAATTTGAAAAATTGTTTTGAAAAAAAAAAAAAAAAAACCCCATAAAGAGTTGTTTTTGTGTGTTTATTTGTGTCTTAGGGTACCTTTCAACACAATGATGAGGATTTGGTTTTTAGTTACATGACTGTTAAAGAGAGTTATAAACATGGATGAACATTTGATTTACTCTTTGGTGTATGCTTGGTTGTGGTTATAATTTATGAATTCACATGCAATCATAAAGGAAAAATCAGTTTTGTAACATGCTTGAAAGAAGGAACTCAAATGTACGCTACAACCTTGTGAGACTTGAGCCTAAACGTTTATTTGGAGAGTTAATAAACTGTGCATCATTGTTTTCTAAAGTCGTTGCATGATCTCATTATTCTTTGCTTGGTTGCTACTTAGAAGGCGTTTCATCATTTAGTTCCAAATGCTAGAACTCATGCCTATTTCATTCAACGCATGTTATTGATTTGCATAACACATATTCAAGATGAAGTTGTTTAGTGAGCCGAGAGCCAAAAAGCCTATCCCATTCATTATATGTTTAAGTTTAACCCCGTTGAGCCTTGTTTAGCCTACGTTCTTTGTTAACCCACACTATCCTCACCTAGCCTAGATTAGGACCATCCATACCCTTGTTCTTGAAGCATAGTAAAGTGTGACGCAAAATGAATTCCTTTTGATTAATGTATTGCAGAAAACAAGTGTGGGGGAAGTAATTCTTGTGTGTGTGTCTGCCAAAGTCCTTAATAAGGCACGGGTCGAAAAAAAAAAAAAAGTTGTGAAAATGTATGAAAAAGAGTTCTAAAGTGTTGTTTGTTGAAGAAAGGGTCCAAAACATTGAAATCGGCCCTAAGTGTTGCTTAAATCTTCCATGTGTGTTAAAAGTTGATTTCTGCATTCTAAAGTGAATTCTGAGTTTCGATTTCATTACTTTGCTTGCTATTGCTTTAAGAACATTTGTTATCCCTATCTTTCCTTTGTTAACCATTACCCCAAGCCCCATTACAACCCTTGACTTCTATCTTAAGTGTTATGTGTTTCAATTTGTGGAGTTTGAATTTGGTATGAGCATATGGTGTCACTGGTTCTCGCATCTAAGTAGTAGCATTCCATTCATGAGATCATATCTAAACATGCTTAATAACTCCAGAAATTGCTTTCTTTGTAACACATATATGTGAGTGTTCGTTTTCATGTTTACATCAATCTTCTCACATATAACTAGTGTAGGGTGTGTAGTCAGAAAATGTATGAAAATAGAGAGTATCTTCTAAGGAATTAAGCAAATTCTCTAAGGCATGTTACTACATTCAAAACATCATTTTAATTGGTTAAATGTGAACTAGTAAGTGGTGACTGTGATTAAGTATGTGCTCAAGTGTGAAGATAACTAAAATCTGTGGGAATAATGATTTTTAACATGTCATGTGCATTGGAAATCCCTGAGGCAAATGTTGGAAGGATTAGAATGTGTTTTGTTTACTTTGTTTTGTTTGTTTGTTTCGTTTTGCTGGAGGACTAGCAAAAGCTAAGTGTGGGGGAATTTGATAGGAGCATATTTATGCGACTTAGTTAACATGTTTTCTTGCATTTACTTAGTTAGTTATTGCTTATAAGAGTGTTTTAAGCTATTTTCGTGTGTTTGTAGGTCCTAATAACAAAGTTGGAAAGAAAGTGCATTTTGGTGCAATTTGGAGCAATTTTGGGCCAAAATGGATTGCATGCATATGGAGCAAGTGGGATGGACGTTTTTGGTGTTTTAAAAAGGGTTTCAACACATGCAAAAATCTGAATAATGAAGTTGAAGTGTGGAAGTGTGCAGATACATACACTTAAGGAACAATTTGAAAGGAAAAGAAGTGAAAGATGCCATTTGTTGGATTGCTTTACAAGATGTATTCACATTTTCAGCAACTACAAACATAATTGCAAGCTGAAATGATGCATAGCATGTGTGTAGAGGTGTAAAGTGGCCGAAAGTTGATGTTTGCAAGATGAAATGATGCAAAACATGTGTGTGAAAGTTGTCTAACAGCTAGTACATGTGGAAAAGGGATGGAATACAAGGCAAATGCATCAGAAATTGAAGAATGAAGGCACATGGACAACTACAAAGGAGTTGAATTAGCAAAAGAGGAATGATTGCCTTTTGTTAAAGGCAAGACACAATGATAAAAGAGCATGTAAACTAGCTGTTTTTACATCATTTTGGTCTTTGTTTGTATTGTTTATTGAAGCCACTTGAGTGATTCTTTGCTTTGGAGGTTCTATAAATAGGGAGTGAAGGGAAGAACACTACACATTACACTACATCAAAAACACATCAACCACCCCTCCATATTCAGAATTTTCGCCAGAAATCAGTCCCTCTTATTGCCACAGCCTTCCTTCACCATTCTTCCATATTTTTCTGATTCTTTTTACCCTAGCCGTACCCCCCATCAATCCTAAACCCTTCCATACCATTCCCTACCCATTCTCCCATACAAATACCACCCTAGAACCTGACTTTAGACCAAGTGCCGCAGCAAGGAGGAAAGAAGACTTGTGGATGCACCTGCTGTCCAAGTTGGATCATCTAGGTGTTTTCTTTCTTTGGATTTTAATGTCTAAATTTATGTATCTTTGCTTTGTGAGTATGAGGAACTAAACCCCCCTTGGCTAGGGGGGAATTCGAAACCATGTTTATGCTTGCTATATGATTTGATTACTTCTAATTGCGTTTCATAAGTTGTGAATTCAATTTACTTATCTACATGATTTAAAACTGATTTGTGTATGTTGGTTGAGAGTGCACGCTTAATTTTCATGCATAAGTTTAATGCTAGGATATAAGGGAGTTTCACCTAATCGTTATGAACTTATATTCACAAGTAGTAAAGGTTGTTGATCACAATCGTGTTAAGTAAATTCTTGGCATGAGTTTCATGCAATTCATAGTAACGAGTGCTTCGCCAATGCTTATGATTTTCATAGAACTTAATGATTCTTGCTTGTATCTCTATTATGCAATTCATGTAGGGAACTTGTGGGGAATGCTTTGGGTTGTCGTATGCAATTCATCCAATTCAATAACTTAAGGAAAATCTGAGGGTTAATTAGTGCAATTCATGGTTAATCTGGGGTGTTGGGAATTCATGGTTTATCGAAAAGCAATTGGAAATCGTTTTGTATGCAAGTGTGACATGTGTGGAGAAGAACCCCTTAGCTAGCTTTCAATCCATTCACTTTTCTCAAATTCGTTTTAGAATCTGTTCAATTTACAAGTTTTGTTTTTGTTTTCAATTTTCGTCAAAACCAATTCCCCATTTATTTTAAAGTGTTAGATTAAGTAGAAATTAATTTAGTTTGTGTTTTTAAGGGTCTTGAGTCAAGCTATAACCCAATTTCGTCCAATTTAGTGTTAGGTGTCAAAATTGCCTAGAAAGTGTTTTTAAGGCAGTTTTGAGTACTTGTTTGCTGTTTTGAGTCTTTTGGTTTGTTTTGGTGTTTTAAAGTTTAGTTTTGCATTCTTTGAGTCTAGTTTAGTGTTTTAAACTTTTTTTTACGTATTTGAGTCAGTTTTCAAGTGGTTTAGCAATCCCTCCTAATCCCCGGTCTAGAACGATCCCTACTTACATACTTTGCTACAATTGATAAAAAGAGGGTTTAATTTGTGTGCTTATATATTTCGCATCACACCTCCCCCTTCACTTTGATTATTGAACACTTGTAGCTCGTGCTTTGCATGATGATAAAAAAACCCAAGCCTTATCTATTAGCTAGGTGTAGTTGCCTTATTTGTTCTTCTCTATCAATTCGACAACTCCTCCTTTCCAATTGCCGACTATTCCTTTATATATATTTATCTGATGCGTAATCATCAAGGATTGTATAAGTATAAATAGGGACCTCAAAAGCTGCAAACTCCAATAAGAAATGAGTCTAATGAGAGATGACTAAAGAGAAGAGGGAAAAGGTACTTTGGTTCGGAGAAAGTGAGCGAGTGAGAGAGAGGATGAGAAAAGAAATTAAGATGAAGCTTGAATTGGATGTCTGCGGAGATGGCAAACAAATTAAGGTATAAGAGAAGAGAGCTGTTATGTTAATGATGGTCAGTCGGCTTTTAAAGAATCAAATAAAGGAGTAAGGTCGATTATGGTGGACTAATGTCCTTCTGCCAGTATGAAGGGAACACGGACACGGAGGGGAGTTGCTGAAGGCAGACTTTTGTAGTAAAGAGTTGGAGCAATGCTTTAGAATCCAGGTAGGGGAAATACGGCAAACCTTTACGGAGATTGGCTTTATTAAATTTTGTGAAGCATTATACTATTATTATTGATCTTGTTGGTTGATTAATGTGATATGGCTTGCTAATTGGACAAATACTGCTTTTGTGTGTTTACTTGTTATTGTTTATGGAATTATTGGTGAAATTCTATTGGTTGAGAATATACTATGGTATATGTGAATGATAAATGAAAGTATTTATGAATCATTCATAATTGGTTGTGTGGTTGGAGTTTTAGTGGTGAGAAGGAATTGGAAATGAGGGTAGTTGGAAAGGATCTTTTGTGTAGTTGAGCCAAACTCTTAGCAGGTACCAGGTCTCAGGCGAGCCCACAGTGCACAAATTCTTTAAGGGTAATTCGGGACTGGCGACGAAAGGTTTTGGCAAAACGACTAACAAAAGGGGAAATTGGAATGATTGAGTTATAGGGGGTTAATTTGTATATTAAGACATTTGAACCACCACTGCAGAGGTATAATGCACGGTATGGGATGTACAGGTTCGCGTGTTTTATTATATGAATTAACAGGTAGAGATGAAGAGTATTGCTCTGCATTCATGTATTGTTATCGATGATGATTTGATACTAATTATAAGATGTCATGATACTTAATTTAATATTGTCAATCTACTATGGTAAGGTTATGTCCCTACTGAGCTGTTGAAGCTCACCCCTCTATTGTTATGTAGGTTTACTAACTAAACTATCAAAAGGGTAGACGGGATGAGACAAGATAGATGTGAGGTTATATTTTGTATTTATTTATTTAGCCTTGTAAATAATTATTGAGTTATTTTAAATAAGAAGAATTTTATTTTCCAACCCGTTTCCATTTTATTTTATTTATTTAGTTTTTAGTTCTTGTTTCGGACTTGGGATTGAATTTTCCACCTACCTCGGGTCTGGGGCGTGACACTGCCCAACCATATAGGGCTTTCCTTGAAAACAATAATGCCATCATCTTCACTAACAAAGACATGGAAGTGGCTTTCCCTGACCACCGAAAGCCACTGTACCTAGAAGGACAAATCAATGGCATCTTCATCAGGCGAGCTTTGGTAGACATTAGTTCCTCCATCAACATTCTACCCTTGGATTCTAGCCTTGGCAGTGCTCACTGCAGCAGGCATCCCTACGTCAAAGGTGGTAAAATCTCAAATCTCTATCAATGAATTTGGGAACAACAGTGAGGAAACTATAAGATATATCGAGATAGAATTGAAGATTGGCCCTATCAGGTCCTCTACTAAGTTTTATGTGATTGACATCAATGTGGCTTATCACACTATGCTCGGAAGGCCATGGATAAACAAGTACAAACTCGTGGCCTCCACCTACTGCTAGTGTGTCAAGGGAAGGATTGGTTTGAGGCTTATTCGCATCCTATGAAACCAAATGTCATTCAACATAGACAAAGTTCACTATTCTGATGTCGAGTTCTATAATGATTTCTTAAGTGCCGGAAGTGGGATATCACATGCCTTAGGGATACCTTTATCCTCCTGGGAAGAAATTCGAGATCTCAGTGACCAAGAATTCCTAGCAACTGTGGAAAAAGGAAAACGCATCTAGCCAGAGGCCAATGTCTTTACCTACACTCCACCTCAATGCTCTAGGGTCATGCTTCCCGACGGTCGCATCGTCTACCGCTTATGACGGGTTGGGGGGCTTGACCACATTGTGTAGGAAAGCCCCAAGTATAGAGACACTGCACGACAAATAAGTGAAGTTCCCAAGGAAACTGAAGACATGCATACACCTACTGTCGAGGATGAATCCCTATAGAAGATCATGCATGCTCCAAAATGCATGCAAGATGGATCCACTACAGTGGCAGAAAAGCTTGAAGAGGTAAACCTAAGTGATGATCCATCTGTGCAAAAATTGTTTTCTATTAGTGTTTACTTATCTGTCAAGGAAAAGAAAGAACTAGTCAGCTTATTAAAAGAGTTCAAAGACATCTTTGACTAGAGCTATGAAGAGATGCCAGGCCTTAATCCGAATTTGGTGTGCCACATTCTAAACACAGCGCCCAAGATCAAGCTTGTAGTACAGCAAATGAGGAATTTCCACCCAGAAATAGAGGCTAAAATCAAAATTAACGTAGAAAAGCTCCTGGCTGTCGGATTTATCAAGCCTATCAAGCACCCTTGTTGGCTAGCCAACATCGTCCCAATAAAGAAGAAGAACATTATCCAAATCTGGATATGCATCAATGACTGAAATCTTAATGCACCATGCCTAAAGTGTTGGAAGTATGTCCACAAAGCCACTCATTTGATGTAATAGCTTTTGGAATACTTAATGTGTTAAACTATTATATGTTTAATGAAGGGCAAAGCTTATTGTTAATCACTATTTATTGTATTATGTGTTTAAGCAATAAGGGAATCCAAGGAATGTATTTAATCTAAGAGAGAAGTGATCTAAGTAAGTTACATTAACGAGACTTTTCTCTTATGTTCATTCCTAAAACGTTCCTAGCCATAGGATTGCCAATTGGGCATTGACAATCCGTTAAGGTTAGTATGTGTTATGTTAACTCAAGCGTGAGTATGACTAGTCTCAAGTCATTTAGTGTTGGACATTGAGACAAACACATAGGCATTCAAAATGGTAATCGAGTACATTGAACTACGATCAAAAGAGAGTTTGAATATTCATGTCACGTAAGAACTTGTAAGTTGTAATATGCAAAGTAGTCCTTTGACCTGAGGCATCATAAATGTCTAATGGTTAGGTCCTTAATCTTTGATCATGTCAAAGGCATTACATCGAGAGTGTTCACGACATTGTTAGGGTCAAACTATCTAGTCATGTAGGCATATGCACAACAAGGGATCTTTAACCTTCCATGGTGGAGGGAGAATACTCTGAAATATGATTCGGGAGTCTTTGGCCAAAGCATACGAATATGACTTAGGAAGTTTGTTCCAAATCATATTCAATTGAATCATATAAAGAAGTATCACCTTGGATAGTAGACGTGAAACAAACTATCACTCAAACAATGTGATTAAGAGTATTGTATTAGAGAATAACCGTATTGCATTGTAATTGTAACTAGATAGATTCTCCAACCACTTCTACTTAGCTTGGGTAGCCATGACATACTGCTAGGTGTCACTCATGGTTTGTGGAAGCCCTGAAGATTAGCAAACACTAATCTTCATCAAAGGGAGAATTGAAATGTAGTTTCAATTCACAATCGATCATTAAAAGTAACAATCGCCCACTACCTCGCTAATTGGAACCTGATGGATTGTACACTGAGTAAGGATGAAAATGAAGAAATATAAATGAGATGGTTAAGAAATTAAATGGTTTAATTAAGAATGATCAAGATTGATTAATTAGTTAATTAATTATACGAAAGGTTCGTATTGGGCTTTCAAGTTAGTTTCGAGTATCGGGGCATAAAAGGTTTTTGGTCCACAAGACCTATTATGTTTAAGTTGTATGAAAACTAAAACAAAATGGGCAAATAGCTCAATAACTAAAGGATGGCCGGCTATAGGGTGAGTGGTAGTGAACTTAGCATAATTGCAAGTTGGCACTCAAATTTGAGGTGCTATAAAGGGAACTTTATAGCTTTACCACATAAAGGGAACTTTATATCTTCCTTCCTCTAAGTCATCCATTTCATCTTCACACCTCATCCTTGGTGTAGAGACTTAGAGACACCAAACTTTTGGTGTTCTTGGAGTTCTTCTCCTCAAATCCTCAAGTAGTAAAGGAGAAGCAAAGAAGCAACCATCCAAGGAGCAAAGGAGGTGACTTGAAGGCCCTCCACTTGGGTGAATCCCTTGTGTAAACAAGGATGAGCTTTAAGGGTAATGGAACTCAAAATCTCTATTCTTTTTAATTTGTTAAATGGTCTTTTGGTTCACCATTCACTAGGCTTTGAAAGTCATGGGTTTTAGAATTGTTTTTTAATGCATGCCTACTTTAAAGTGTTATTAGTTTTCTTATGTGTTCAAATGTTCTCACTTGTTCTTAGCTAGGACAAATTTGTTCCTTCATAAAGGACGAGTTTCCATTGCCCAGCATAGATATCATAATTGATTCAACCTCAGGGTAAGATTTAATGTCGTTCATGGATGGCTTCAGTGGGTACAACCAAATCAAGATGTCTACCAAAGATGCTGAGAAGACGGCTTTTCGCACACCATTTGGAAACTTTTACTACATATTTATGCCATTCAGACTCAAAAACGCTGATGCCACCTATCAGTGAGCAATTACAGCAGTCTTTCATGACATGATGGGGAAGAAGGTGGAAGACTATGTGGATGACCTCATTGTGAAATCCAAGACCAGGGAAGGGCAATGGGAAGTGCTAAAGAAAGTGCTGAGGAGATGCTGAGGAGATGCTGAGCATATGGGTTGAAGATGAACTCTAAGAAATGCGCCTTTAGTGTTTCCTCAAGCAAGTTTTTGGTATTCCTAGTACATCAGTATGGCATCGATGTAGATCCAGACAAGGTGTGCACCATTGGAACTCTCATGCCCCTAACTACCGTAAAGGAGCTGAAAAGCTTGATGGGGAAGTTGTCCTATATTCGCTTCATCCCAGGATTAGTAGCAGCAACATGAGCCTTCGCCCTGTTGCTCAAGAAATGGAAGGAATTAGTGTGGACCAAGGAATGCGGTGAAGTATATCAATGTGTCCAATAGCTAGTCACTAACCTTCCTACCATGAAGGCACCAGTCCTAGGCATTCCGCTCAAACTCTACATAGCCGCAACAAGCACTCTTGTAGTAGCCTTGCTTACTCAGGACAATCCACCTAAGGAAGAAGCACCAATCTACTACGTCAGCTAATAGCTAAAAGGTGCCAAAACCCATTATGAGAAGACGGAATGCCT
This sequence comes from Malus sylvestris, assembly GCF_916048215.2. NCBI lineage: Eukaryota > Viridiplantae > Streptophyta > Magnoliopsida > Rosales > Rosaceae > Malus > Malus sylvestris. Next base: position 43,442,328 of record NC_062274.1, read on the forward strand.
TTGGCTAGCTCTCATCTATGCATCACAGCGACTACACCACTATTTCCTAGCCCACAAGTAGCACCTTATGGTAAAATCTGACCCGGTAAGGTATTTGTTCACTAGACCCATACTATCTGGTCGTTTAGCATATTGATTGCTCCAACTTCCGAGTTCGATATTATATGTGTGATGCCTAAGGTTATCAAAGGCCAAGCTGTGATAGACATGATAACATTATTCCCTGAAGAAGAAGAGGCCACCATCTCTAAGGAAGGTTTTGGCGTATTGCTAGAGATAGTTGTCATCGCTGTGAAATATGAGCCATGGGTCATGCATTTTGATGGTTCTTCCACAACCACAGGATGATGGGCTAGCATTGTACTTGTCAATCCATAGTGCCAAGCTACTGCTTTAGCCTTCAAGCTAAGTTTTCCATGTACAAACAATGTAGCTAAGTATGAGGCTTTCATCATGAGTCTTTCCACAAGCAGGGAAATGGGCACAAAGAAGATATGAGTTGAAAGGGACTCGAATTTGGTCCTTAGCCAGGTCCAACGAAGCTTCGCGGTGAAGGAATTAACCTTGGCACCATACCGTACTATGGCTGAGAAACTTATGGCAAGCTTCAAGCAAGTAGTGTCGGAACACATTCTCAGCACAACCAACAGATATGCGGATGCTCTAGCCACACATAGCTCTAAGATTACGTTTGTCGAAGAACAACCCAACATTGATGTAATCAAAAGGGATGCCCCAGCCATTGACGCACCATTCCCGGAGAAAGCTCCAAAAGGTGATGATTAAAGGGAAACTATCAAAATGAAACTTTCCAAGCCGAGCAGAGAGCTCAACATCAAATGCCTTAAGGAGTACATCAATGTTAATGGGAAACTCTACAAGCGTCTGCCCAGAGGATTGTTAACTTGATGCAGAGTCGACCAAGTTATGAGTCTTTACTGTCAACTTCCAAAAAAATACAAAAAAAAAAAAGCTACTAGTGGCCAGAGATAAAGCAACAAGCCACATGCATCCAAGCCGACTATTCAAAATGTAGTAGAACGTTTTCCCCATGAGAGACATTTGCAGTTTCCATCATTGATGACTGAAGGTCTCCATACCTGACCTTCTTCATCGATGAGACACTACCAAGCAATGTCAAGGATGCATGCAAATTAAAAGGGACAGCCAAGAGGTACTTCGTGGATGGGGCAACTCTATGCCGGAAAAGATTTAATAGGGAACCATTGAGATGCCTTGGGTTATCCAAGTCATCATAAGTCATGCAAGAAGTACAAGCTGGAGAATGCAGTGAGCATTCAGGAAGGAAGAAACTGCATAAGCAGCTATTAAGCCTAGGATACTATTGGCCAACTATGAGGGAAGACATGCAGAACATGGTCAAGCAATGTCATGCATGCCAAGTTCATGGAAACTTAGTCCACAAGTCTTCAATGCTAGTGCAAGGTAAAGTTTACTGGGGAAGTATTAAATTAAAGTCATTCATGTGTGCTGATTTCCTTATGATTAACTTAACAATTTCGATACTGGTTTCACCGTACTTATAATCCATCTGCGCACTCCATAACCATTCCATACTTGAAGGCTTGATTTGATATGAACAATCAACCTAACTTCTGAAGGCCACATATAGATCCTAGTAGCCACTGAGTACTTCACAAAATGGGTAGAAGCAATTCCTCTTAAGAATGCAACATAAGCAATAGTATCCAACTTCATCAAGGAATGCATCGTTTGCCAATTTGGGATACCTTACAAAATAGAAAGCAATAATGGCACACCTTTTGTGAACAAACAAGTAAGTGCCACACTTGATGGTTATGAGATCAAGCATCGTCACTCCACGCCATACTATCCTTAGGGAAAGGGTCAAGTTGAAGCCACAAACAAGACACTGTTGACAATCTTAAGAAAAATGGTACATAGCTACTCTGGGGGCTTGAGCACGCATCTTCCAGACGTCCTATGGGCTTATCACACATCTCTAAGGAACGTTACGGGTTTCTCTCCCTACTCCTTGGTGTATGGGTCCGAAGCTATTTCCTCTATGCAAATGATTATGCCTATGGCAAGAGTTTCAACATTCAACAACATTGAATGGGATGTTACAGCATGCACAAGCTAGAGTGTAAAGACCTTGAGTTACTCGAGGAAAAAGGGCAGAATCAACTAGGAAAGCAGCCCTATATCACCAGTAAGTTACCAAAGCCTACAACCGCACAGTCAAGCCATACAACCTCAAGGAAGGAGATCTCGTCCTCAGGATAGCCGAGCACATAAGAAGACAGATCTCAGGATCTTCAAAGTCCGTCCAATACTAGGAATGACCTTTTGTGATTAAGGAAGCATATAGAAACAGTTACTACTACTTGACTTCGGTTAAGGAAGGTATGATAACGGAACTGCTAGAACGTTCACGTTCATTTTAGAAGAACAAGCTCATTCTATGCAATGGTCATTTTGCTTACTCTATGAGGCCTTGTAAAGCCATGCAACGATTGATGTACCCCAAATTTTAATGAAATGAAAGAGCATTTTGTCAAAATCTTTGGTATATTCGTTTCTTTACATTGGCAAGGGTAGCTAGATGGATTTCTTCTAAGCAAGCTATAGCAGTAATCATGCCAAGGTTATAATAAAAGCCCATGCCAAGCCTATCAATGCCATGCAAGCTGCTTAATGGTTCAATGCTCATGCAACATGCCAAGCTAACACACCATGCAAAACCATTGAGTTAAGCAAATAAAGCTTTTTCAAAGCTATACTTATGCAACATGCCAAGCCTATCAATGCCATGCAAGCTACTCAATGGTTCAATGCCCATGCAAACATGCCAAGCCAACACACCATGCAAAACCATTGAGTTAAGCAAATAATGCTTTTTCAAAGCTATACTTATTCAACATGCCAAAGCCTATCAATGCCATGCAAGCTACTCAATGGTTCAATGCTCATGAAAACATGCCAAGCCAACATGCCATGCAAAACCATTGAGTCAAGCAAATAAAGCTTTTTCAAAGCCATACTTATACAACATGCCAAAGCCTATCAATGTCATGCAAGCTGCTCAATGGTTCAATGCTCATTGATGAGTCAATATTATATTATATATTTTACCTTGTTCTTAGTATAATTTGGTAATTATTTTGGTACAATTTTGATAATTTGCTTTATATTTTCAACATAGGACATTTGACTTCTTCCCAAGCGAAACGTAATCAAACAGACGAATTTTGGAGTGATTCAAATTGGAGGACGTTCGTGTGTTCCTTAGCTTGTTCTTGTCAAAATTAGCTTGTTCATGTTAAAATTTCAACAATTTCTACCAAGCGGTTATTTTCTGGCGATTAAATAAAGAAGCAATACACGTTGTTGGAAAGTGATGTTTTTGGGCTTCATTGCGATTTTTGAGCCCAAGATGACCTCTTATGGGTTCGTGGCCTTCTAGAGAAGTGTTCAGAATAGTAAAAGCTTTAAATCCAGCTTTTTGGGCCAGTTTTGGAGTTGATATGGGTCCAAAAAGTAGCTATGCAGAATTTTGGACGAATTTACCAAGTCTGTTTAGGATTATGTTTCCTAATTTATTTCAATTTATTTGGTTTCCTAGTCTTATTCTAAGATCTTTTACTAGGAGGATTTATTTAGGCCTGGTTTGGTACTAAGGTGATTCTGAAAAAAGCTGGTATCAAAAAAAGCTGGGAGCTGTTTTTGTGTTTGGTAAACATTCAGCTTCAGCTTTTTTTTCACAGTTTTGGGTGAAAAAAAGACAAAAACAAGAAGCAGCAAAACCCAGCTTTGAAAAATCGACTTTTTTTTTATATCTGTTTTACATAAAAGTTTACCAAACACTATAATACTGCTTTTTTTTTTCAAAAGCATTTTTACAAAAAAGTTTACCAAACACTCTGCTGCTTTATTTCATAGCTACTTATTCTCACAGCACAGCAGAAACAGCTTTTTTCAAAGCACAGCACAAAACCAGCCCTTAAATTAGTATAAATAAGCCTTCTTGCCGACCTTAGATTTCTTCTTCATGCAATTTTTGGGAGAAGATTTTAGGAAAAGCTTAGAGATTCCAAGACTTATATTTTCAAGGTGTTTTCATTCTTTTTCTATTTCAATAAAGACTATGTGATTTTTATTATGAATATGCGTAACTAATCCTCTTTGCTAGGGTGAGGCCATGATCTTTAGCAAGAATATGTAGTCTCTCCTTAATTTGCTTATGAATTTATGCATGCAAGTTTTGGATTGTTAATCACCGGTTTAAACTATCTATTTGTCGTAGTGATTCATGACCATTAGGATATTTAGTAAAGTAATTTGAGGCAATTTTGGTGTAAGGATGTCCCTAAAATTGACTATGGCTTCTTATGGTAACTTCTTAGGATGGACAACGCATCTTAAGGGTTATATGGTTTTTCAAAAGGTTTTCACAAAACTTAATGAGTCTTGCATGTTCACATTCGATCTGGATGCCACGAACGGGTTGCATGTTAGATATACGTTCTATGTTGGAGGTTCCAAGTAGGATATATTTTAGGAAAACCTAACTTTCAAAATATACATTCGTAATTCATAAGTAATTAAAAGAACTACATAGGATTGTTAGGGTGACGACGGAACCCTAGTACTTTCTCAGTTTGAATTCTAAAAATTGTTTCCTTTTTCCTTCTTTAAAATTGCATATCTTAGTTAACATTTTTAATCAATTTCATTTTTCTTAATTTAGGTCATTAAATAAGATTTTTGTTTTCAAATAATTAACCAAGATTTTTGTTTTGCATAAATTGTTTTAAATAATCCATGTGGAAACAACCTTGCTTAAGCTGTTTATACTACAACTACCTTGTTCTCTTGCAAGTATTTTGTGTGTTTTTATCCCTACTTTTGCTGGTGGTAAAAATCCTATCACTCATGCAAACATGCTAAGCAACAATCCATGCAAAACCATTGAGTCAAGTGACTAAAGCTTTTCAAAGCTATACTTATGCATCATGTCGAAACCTATCAATGCAAAACTAAAGTTGAGCAAGCCAAACTTTCCTGACTTGCTCTGCTTCCATATGGAAGCTACGACATCTTTTCCATCTTTCCTTAGGGAAACTCACTGGCAAAGTGCCAAGTGGAAAGATCAGCTATTTCCCCCAAAAAAGTAAGCAAAAGCTCAAGCCTATGTCTCAAAGCCTAAACATAATTTTGTACAGCAAATTCTTATGCACATGAAGTAGAAGAAAGCCAATGTCATTGCAAGGTTAAATACATCACAAGCATCATGCTAAATTTAATGTCAGCAGCCAAAGCCAAAGGCATAAGAAAAACGCAAAGCAAAGCAACCTCATGGCCATTGTTCGAAAAGTAATAAGTTAGCTATCCAAATGGAGATCACAAATAAAAAGTAAAGGTGGAGTGAGGAATGCAATCTTCTTCATAGCCTGCTACAAATACATCTTAAGGTTCATGCTCTACCAAGAAATAGAAGTCGAGGATTAAGAAAAATGCAAATAGCTATGCAAAGTGTGTAATTGTGGGAAGATGAGGAGTTAAGCTCAGAGTACCACATTTCAGAGGAACTGCTAAAGGTGTCAGCATGCAATTGATCCGCTGCGAGTTGAAGGCAAGCTGTTATTTCCTTGAAGCTCCCGCGGACCAACTTCTTCAACTTAAGCTTCTCAACCTCTAGTTCCTTACGCTGTAGTTCGAGAACACGCATCAATTTGTTGACTTTGATGAATTGCTTCAAGACACCCTTCTCTTTTTCAAGCCAAAGTCCAAACATGGTATCACGCAGCTCTCCCAGCCTCTAGACTAAAAAACCCATCGGCACATCCAAAGTAGCTACATCACTAATCATATCTTGCTAACATAGCAGCTTATGCTCAATGTGTTATAATATGGAAGTATGCTCCATACCGTAAAGTAGGGTCTCAAGTCTTCAATGATCATCTCATGCATAAAGGGAAATAAACCTATCAAGCTTACATTTGCATCATCGACACGCTCAAAGAACTTGCCAAACGCCTCAACTAGTCCAGAACGAACCTTTACACCCTTAAAGTCGACTCAGAAAGAGAAAGCCCCGCCAGAAGGAATCAGCTCCTTAATCGAACTTAGCATCCTGGCTTCTTTGGCAATACTATGCTTAAGCTTCCTAAGGGCCTCATGCCACAATGCACATTCTTCAACCGAAGCCGACTCCTCAAAGGAAAGAACCTCCTCAATAAGAGCTGTAGGCTCGGGAAAAATGCAACTTTGGGCTTAAACATCTTCTGTAGCATTTGCAACACCATCATTCACTTACAAGGAAAACAAGAAAATATGCACAAGTAAGGAAATATATCAACAAGCAGAGACACAAAGTAGCACAACCCACAGAAGCTACCCAAGGCAGAATTCCAACAAATCAACATGTTTATAATGCACATGCAAAAACATGAAGAAAACATTTTAGGTGAAGTTTAGCTACTTCCTACTTGCACAAGTAAGCTTAAGAAAAATTTAAAGACTTAAGGAGAAGGTTGACAGTAGCAAATTCACGCAAGGGCAAGCATCAACGAAGAACAAGGAAACATACCTTTGTATCTTCCGCTTCCACCTAAACATCATCATTTAAAAATCCATTGACTTCAGCAAGATCAACATCTTCTGCTGCTTTACAGTCATCCTTGCCACTTAGTTATCTGCCATTCTCTTCACCCTCTATATCCTTCCCTAAGGAAGCCTGGGGATGTCTTCCACTCCCAAGGTCAAAATCAGCACTTGTATTGCTGTTTTCCTCATCAGCCAAGCCTTTGTCAATGCCTCATCAACGTTAGTTTCCCCAGTGCTCTGCTTTTCCTCACTTGCAGTAGTAATATCAAGGAACTTAAGAGGGTTAAGAGTGCTGGAAGACGCAAATGCTCGGGCATTCTTAGTCTTACAAGCAAGGCCTGCAAAAGCTACTTCCTTGGTAGGAGTCTTAGTTGTAACAAAGTTATAATTAGCATACAACCACAAAGTGAGAGGAGCAAGAAACAAGGGAACAAGATCTATTACCAGTCTTTGGCTTCGTTACGGAACCTTCACTCTTCAATTTTTTGGGATAAGGGAAAGAGTCGTGCTTGTTACTAGGTTGATCGTCATTCACCACCCGAGGCCTAAAATGTTTCACTGCATCATCTGAGGCACAACATATAAAACACTAAGGAAAAGCATGCAAAGGTGAAAGTAGTAAGAAAAGTCAAGCCAAGAAATATACCCGAAGCCATTTTCTTCCCTTAACCTACAGGTTTTCCTTCACCAACTCCTGATGCCCTACTTTTCTTAGTGCTTCGGGAAAAATCACCCGAAGCATTGCTTTCCTCTACTGTAGTAGGGCATTAGAGCTTTGAACCAGAAGCAGCAATTATAGGTTTTAACACTAGCCTGGATGGTTGACAACGCTATAAGACAATCACGGCTGCTTGTCACCATGAAACTTGGCGATAGCAAAGAAATTCTTTAACCAATAAGTGGCATAGCCATTAGAGATGCCACCTACCCAAGTCCGGTTGGTAATGTACTAGAAATGAAGAAAACATTCTATATGTGCATACACAGAACTCTAAAACAAATTATTGAAAGAGACCTGAATTTCAACACGGAAATATATATGCACCCCTTGGTCAAAACCCAGTTAACGTTGCACCTAGAAATGAGAGTAAACTGTACTCATTTTTTCTCTATCTTTCCCCTGGAAATGGATTGAAGGATCCAGCAAAGTCAATTATTTTTTGGTAAGCGAAGGGAAATCTAGATTCTCAGATAGATGAATTGATGTCACACTTGAATCCTCACCACAAACAACATCTTTAAAAAAAACCTTCAGGGACACGTAGGGACGGAAAATAAAGCTCTTCACATCATCTAAAGCTTGACAAACCGAAATGAGCTTCTCAGGAAAATAAGAGCATGCGTTAAATAACGTAGCGGCTCTTCACTACGCCAGAGGGGTAGAGAGTTATCTTCAGACCCTTAATGCGCTCCCATAAGAAAATTTGCAAGAAACTAACACAGAGGAAACTTTTCAATGAGGCACTACTCGTGACCTGCTCCTTCAGAGTGTGAAACTGATCTAACTCATGATAAAGAAGCTCGAGAAACAACGAAGCCAACAAAACCATGTGGCCACGTGCAATCGCCATGGCCCAAGGAATCACTTGGCCACTGAAAGTATCCTTGCTATCATAGAAGACAAAGCAGTCTAGCCATAAACACAACATGGCCTCGAACCTGCAGTTTAGCTTTTGTTTATTCTGCCAAAAGTGTTTGATCCATTCGTTGAAGCGAAAAACCTTGCTCGGAGAAGTAGAAGCACCCTTCTTCAAAACATAAAAAATGTCGATGTCTACAGAATGAATGACGTAATAGAATGGATCCACATTACCTGCAATTAGAAGATGCATAATATTAGCAACATCCTCCAGAGGGGTAAACCATCCCCAAGCACAAACAAAGGTATGAGTCTCTATACCTAACCACATAGCAAAGAAATTCAGGCTCGAGGTGAACAACTTGCTTCTTGGTCATGAAAACAGTGTCCAAAACCTTGGCAGCACAATGGTTCGCAAAGCTAAGCTCAATATCCACCCAATATGCCCAGCCAATGGCCTCACCACAAGAGAACTCGAAGTGGATTAGTATGGCGAGAAACAACCCACTCTCGATGCAGCACCGAGAAATACATCTGGGATCAATAGGAGGGACCGAGTCGAAGGAAGGCTCTTCCTTCTTGAATACCTTACTTTGAGAACCAAGAGGAAAAGGCGGCTTGCCTCGTCGAAGTCTGTCCTCAGAAATGAATGACCCATCAACTGCAGTTAAACACTTTGGTGATTCCACAACCACATATATGGAAAGCAAGCGTCAAACCATAAATATCACAAACTAGTACATCATGCAAGAAGAAACATGCAGGTATACAAGGCAAAACACGATAAAGAATTTACCCTAGGAAAGTAAACAAACACGCATTGGGAAAGCAAAAGTCTAGGACTTTAACATGGGACTATTTTCCCTACATGAAATCACTCAAAACACATGCATCTTTCCCTACACATGCCATGTTATCAAAGCTTTAAAAGATCTAGCCAAGGAAAGTATGTTATACGTGTACCCAAGCAAAAATAAATTATATATGCAGTCAAGCTAATCATGCCAAGCAGATCAATGCAATCAATCAAACGATCTCACTCAAGCATGTATCAACACACAAGCAAGCTAAGCTCGATGACAATTGCACAGTATACATGAAAAGTAGGAAAGAAATCGCAAAGAGCAAACGTACATGATTTTGATGCAGCAAGACTACCCAAGAAGTGGAGTTCGATTTCCTAAAAGAATGACTCACACCCCTTATGCGTCCATGAAGAAACCCCGAAATCTTCTAAACACATAATCAAATAGGATAGATGCATTGGCTAATTTCATCACCATGGCAAACAAAGAAGATGAAAGGGAAAAGAAAATTTCAAATGATGGTCAAGGGAAGAATTTCTTTACCTGAAGAAAACCTTGTAGTGGAGCACAGAGAAGCATGAATGGGATGGCACAATCCAACGCAAAAAACAAAGAAGAATTTGGAGAGAAAAGCAGTTATGAAAAATTTGAACAAGGAATGAAAATTAAAGAATGAGAGAATGAGCAAGGACAAGTTAAATACGTGTCCTAGGGAGAAGAGCAGTTTGTAATGGTTACCAAGTGGAGGCAGGGGAATACCCAGAGTTTCTCTATATGATTGGATGTGCACGGGAAGCAAGGGAGCACAACAACAAGGAGTAATCAGTTGCCTCGCGGAAAGAGGAAGAGTCCCATCAGGAAGCTCACGTTCAAAAATATAATCCCTTGGGCCTGGGGTTGATCATTCAGCCCACTCAAAGTTTCTCATTGCCCACATAATCAAGGGGGATACCCAAAAATGTCACACACCAACCCAAACAAGTCTCAAGGCCCAATTGTCATGCAAAGCCTACATTCAAGCCCAAACACATGCCAAGGCACGGGATCGACAAGGAACATATTTACAAACATGACATGCCACGGTGATTAAGCCGAATATTCACACCATGCTCATGCCTATCCATTACGCCATGCTTCCTTAGCCACAATTCATGCTAAGCCCAAGTCACATATTTGAGGCTTGTCAAGTGGATTATGGTGTGGATGGTTACGGAAGGTTATCGGGCCTACGTGGAATTGGGGTCATAGAAGACTTTGGGCTGCTTGGGAGCCCAAAGATCCAAGCCCATACATTTTGTATTTCAAGCATGCATCATTAAGAGAGAATTAGCCTAGTTTATCCCTTTCTCTGGCAAGCCAACTCCCTTAGTTAGAATTAAACTATATTGTTGCATTAAATGGATGCTAAGCCTAGCAAGTCAGGCATTTAATGTTGACCTTCCTTTCCCAGCCTGCACAGATAACCAACGCACGAAAGCCATGAGGCGTGCTACCAGAAGTAGCGTCTACGGAAGACCAAGCCACAAAGGGAATAATATGGGGGCTAGGCAGAAATGAGAGAAAGACCAAGCCACATAGGGAGATTCCTTTGAAACCTAGAGAATAACCTTTCACTTACATAAGAGGGGAGAAGCCATCACAGAAATAGGGGATGAGAAGAACACAGAGGAAGAGATAGAGAAAACGTAGTGAGAGAGAACCACATAGGAAGAAGCCCATAAAGTTCCACTTAGCCCAGAAGCATACTCCAAGCCCCAAGCATCACCATCCATGCAACCTTAGTAATTTCCATAGCTTTGCATTAAATATCCCAGCCATTAGAAACCTTACTATCACCTTACGAAAGCCCAGATTATCCAACAAGGAATGTCATGCAACCATGCAAATCCCTTCTCTCTCATGTAAAATGATAATCTTCTAGCTTCCACACCACGCTTCACTTGAACAAGTTATTATCTTGATCATTCATGCTAACTCTTTCAAGATATCCTGGCACTTGATATGAATCTGTGCCAAAGGAGACAAGAGGACGTTCTCAAAGCCCAAGTCCACCTCGACCTAAAAGTCCCCCAACATAGGTAATATATAAATATATAGGAATAAGACATGTGGCCAAAAGATAGGTAGGTAGAAATTAACTTCAACACATGTCCTATTCGGTGGCATCTAAGTGTTTTCTCACATCTAATAATGCACAACATGGTGTTGTCGCATCAAAATACTACTTTTTACCATATATTTGTATTATCTTTCTAACAAAATTGGAATCCACGTTATTAATAAACTCTTCCTCTATTGGAAAGATGGTATAAATACTAGTACAAATATGTAATTACTATAGCATTACTCCTTTGCATGCAAATCATGGCCACATCCTGCTAAATATTCGAATGCAAAGACAACTCAAGTTAAAGATAGGAATAGGTTTATTGATGTATATATATGTATGTACTCATATAAAAATATTGAAAATTAGTTGATGAATTGGCTTGTCAACATGCACTGATTGGGATACCATGTCACAACACCTCGAATATATGTCTCCTGATTTAAAATGTTTTTGGAGAAGTGAAAAAAAAGGGCGTCATGAGAAGAAGGTTTTCTGTGAAAGATGAGGAAGTTCCATACATTCTAAGGGAAGACGGACCTAGCCCCACTAATTTTATCCCCTAGATTGTAGGCTACTAAGAATAATATTGTTTCAATATCATAACTAGTTATAATAGTACGATAGTATTCGCTTTTTAATTTTTAATTAATTATGCTTATTGAATAAGAACATGTGGCACTATGTGAATGGTCAAGAATCTTATAAAAATTTGAGTAGATATTATTAGTGGATAATAAAGCAATAATGACACGTAAAGAATAAGGCAACAAAAAATAAAAAAATATTTGTGAAAAGTAGTTGTCCTTGCCCTTTGATGGAGTGCACGACAATAAATATAGTTCCTATGTTAAATTTGATGTTTTGTGGCTTCTCATCTTTCAAAGCTATGTTTTATTAGGTGCCTAGTATCTATAACAATCTTTTCATTAAGTATTTATCTTTCCATTGTAATGTAATCTCTTTATTTAAATGACTACTTCCGTGGGTCATCATATTAGTAATATATGTATTTAGAATGGAGTTATCCATTCTCAAGCCAAAAACGCTCTTCTGTTTGACTCTATAGACCTCGGGTGCCCCAAAGCTTCTCTTTAAATTAATTCCTTTATTTTCTAAAAAAGTGTTATTTATCTTCTCGTTTTCTTGTGTCATAAACGTGAAAGGAAAAGAGAAAGCGTACAGATACTTTTATATACATGGACACTTTTGAGAATGCGTTATATTTTACAAGAGTGTTTGCCTTTGCCATCCTTATCCCTTGTGAATGAATGTGTTGATGAAGTTTTCTACAATCAAATTAGTACCTCCATTATATATTGAAAGTCTTTTTTTTTTTTAGGAAACGATATTATTTACATTAAGGGGTGAAGAAGTGGACTAAGCCTTACACTGAGCTAACCATAATAATATAATTCAAATTCACCTTTGGTGATAATTGAACCTAACAACTCTCCCTTACACGTAAAGAGGAATACTACTAGGTTGTAATACTAAATAGCTAAATCGAAAGTTTTATGAAATCAAAGAAAGATATTGTTGAATAAAGAAAATATTTTAATTTATATAAATCCTACTGCTATGCAAAACAAATACTAAAATGAAAATAAAGTTATTCCCCAATCGACTATCATTGCCTAAGTGTCAAACATTTACAAATCCATTTCTCATTCCTAAAATGGCCACAGACTACTGAAACAGAAAAAAAAATTGGATGCATTTTTAACAGTTTTCTTATACCTAGCTAATCTGAATAATATACGAGTTGATTAGTAAAACGCATCTAGTTCTAGTGTTCATGTCATTTATGAAAAATAAAACACGAAAACTGACACATCCTCAACATAGTCTCTACAGACAAGAATTACTAACAAAATCAATAAAAATGCAAAAAAATTTCCCTCCACATCAGTCCTACGTGCAATAAACCTACAGATCATGACAACCCGTGAAAATTTCACAAGACAAATAAAGACTTAATAAAGACTAGTAGTAACAACAATATTAAGCATGGACACATGAGTCACATGACATGATATAAAGAAATATAAAATAAAAGTGACATTAGTGTTGTATCATCAAAATCTAACTGTGAACATGCCTGATGGTTGACCGCACTGGCACTCCAAATATGCAGGGTGAACCTGTTCCCACGCTATTGAAACTAAAGCACTTCCCGGCTGAAGCTGCTGATGCCCCAGTCCCACTATTTTTTTTATCTTCAACCACATCATCCTCGTCATCATCTTCACAACCATTGTTGTCGTCGCGGCCACCATCACCAACATCATTATCATCATCATTCCCATTATGATTCTCGTTCTCATTCATGTTCTCGTTCTCATTCCCATTCCCATTCCCATAGCAAGCAAATGGGGAAATCAAAATCTCATCATCAAGCGGTATAAGCTGCAAAGTGAGCCTGCCATTTGACCTATGAGCCCTGAAGTACTCATGATGCCTAACCTTCTCCTCCGTGAGAATCAATCTCCCATCATCTGTGCAATGCCTCTTCAACACCCAAGGCATACGAGAGGGCAAGTTCTCAGTGCGTGCCAACAAAGGTATAGGAGGTGGAAACTCCTTATTCTTCAATGCCCATTTTTGCTCCCTCCTACTCCTTACCCTCTGACCAAAATTACCATCATGCCCATCACCACCACTACCGGTCACCTTCGGTAGCAGTTGATGATCCTCACCGTCCTTAAGCACGTCAGTCGAGCTCTCCATTCCAATGTAATCTCCACTCAAAAGAGAAGAGGAAGTTGGGGATAGCAAGTCGGAGAGCGTCATGGAGCAAGTTTTATGAGATGGGTTTTTTTTGGGGTCTAGGATTAAGGCCTTGAAACCAAATCCTAGGCGGGTTGGAGTTTGGTTTTGGCATGGGCGAGGCTCATTGGGGATCTGCATGGTGTTATTATACAAGTGCATTATGTGAGACAGATACGGACAGTGTGGCAGAGCCCTCTCAGGCTGATTTGTTTAAATGATGGTTTGGAAATTACAGAGATGTGTATATTGGATAGAGAGAGCCAGCTAATATTTGTGACATAAATATTTGGGTTTATTCAGGAAGCAAAATCTGATAAAATTGATGTGTTGCACTGTGACTTGCCTGGACAATTTCAGAACAAGAAACCAAAAGAAAATTTGTTAAGCCTGCATGTGTAAATATTTGGTAAATATTGCTAATAAGTAATAGCTGAAATAAGTAAAACCTAGAAATGATACAACAAAATAGAGGGTTGTCAAGAAAATTTTAAAAATTGTATTGTATTGTATGAAGAAAAAAAAATTAATTGCCAAACTGTGAATTTGAACAAGGCACATTCGAATTTTGCTATTTATAGACCGAGTATTTAATTATTTTTTGAAAGTTCAATGCATAACACGTCAGATTGTTAATCTAATATTATACATTCAAATTCATCAAAAATGCATGCCATGTTAGATTGTTTATCAGACTGTAGATTCAAATTCATTTGAAATTCAATGCATGACACGTTAGATTGTTAATCTAAACCGTACATTCAAAATTTATTTAAACATTCATATTCATTTGAAATTCAATGTATAACACATCATATTCTTCGTCTAAAATGTACAATCAGATTCATTTGAACATTCATTGACAATTAATATTACACGTTTTATTCTTAGTCTTCACTGCTCTTTTTACTCAAAAATAATAATAACTTTGAATTTAGTCTTACACATGGTCTGTGGATTGCAACACGTGCAATTTTGATGGCATATATGGATATATGTATGTATGAGTAATGCTAAGTAGACTAAATTTGTAAATTAAATGATGTGTCACCAATAAGAAATAAACACGTTAATCAACACTTAAGTATCCCTAGCATAATCCATGTCATTTAGTTTACAAAATTTAGTTTACAATTTTGGTCTTCCTAGCATTAGCGTGCTTATTTTCTATTGGTGACATATTATTTGGTTTGCAAAGTTGGTTTAAAATTTTGGTCTTCCTAACATTATCTTGATTGAAATTACCTAATCATGTCATGGCTCATGATCAACGGCCCAAAATGCATGACTGTATGCCATCCAACGACAAGCGTATTCTATAAAATTAGAAAACAAAACACTAAATTGGTTGTTCAAAAAAAATAAATAAATAAATTGGGAGGGAGTAGAATTCGCTCCCCCCCCCCTATTTCCATCCTCTTCTTTTTCCTCCTCTCACATATTGCTTTTTTTTGTCTTCTTTTGGCTATTAAAAATTAACACAAAACGTTGAAGTGACTTAACCGTAATCATTGAAAGATGAGGAGAGAGAAGGGAAGAGAAACTAAGAGGATAGAGAATCCTACTCGAATTGGTAGAAGCAAAAAACACAAAAGGAAACGTATTTGCGTCCGAAGAACTCGAGAGAGAAATTATGCAGGTAAACAAATCAGCATGCAAACCTGCAAAGCATCCCTACTTTCTGTTTTTTAATTTTATTGTTTGCTTCAACCATAATTTGCAAATCATTAAACATAATAAATAAATAAACTAATATCATATTAAATGTGAGACCATGATTTTGTGATGGAGGTGATGAATTTTGACAATTTTGTTTGTATTACCGATTAGCAACTAAAGGAGATGGTAATAATATTAAGATGAAATAATGTCACTTTTAAACATTAAGAAGCAGATATTAATTCCAGGAAAAAAAAACACACTGAATTCAGGCAATGTGAAAGAATAAAAAAATGACCCAGAAAAGGAAATTAACCCAACAGATAAAGCCGATATTAAAAAGATTAATTACAAGGAAATCGATTAGAGAGCTGCCAATTCAACGAATTCATATCCAAATGCACATCTATAAGCTGAATGAAAAGTTAATGTTGGCATGAACAAAGAACAAAACATTCAAGAATAAGCACACAATGCAACTAAAAAAAAAAAAAAAGAATTCGGAGTTAACAATTTTGATAAATCAAGAGTTCGATTCCTTCGTATCACATTAAAGGATAAACATATAACTGTAGAAAAATGATTCTCAATTAATGATGACGATAAGTCAAGAGCTCGATTCCATCTAATCATAAGAGAATGATAACGAATACGAAAAACTTACAGGATGAAAGAGGATTAACGAAAAACTTACAGGATGAAAGAGGATTAAGGTGTAGATGATAAGTAGGGTTGTTGTTTGTGTAGTCACAACAGGGATGTTGATAGAGGTGGTGGAGAAGACGAGGGTACGAAGCCACACAACTCATAATGATCAAAGAAAGAGAGAGTGGCCCTGTCACCAAGAGAAATTCTTTTGTTTGTGTAATAGAGACTTTTACTTAAATTTGGGATTCAAAAAACACAAAAACAAATAAAAGTGCCGTTGTTTTTGGCTGTCTTTTTAAATGTAACGGGAGTGTGTGTCTGTTAGCCTTGTCTATCCTGTCCGTCTGTGAGATGGAGGATTTGTGTGATGAGTTATAAAAATAGGCAAGTGTGTTCTAGGGATTAGCGTGATAACCGAGTATGACTCGGCGCAGTACTTGAGATGTCCAGACATTTTGGGAATTTTATTCCACACAAGTTTATATGCTTTTTTTGTTCAACTTATTATGCCCTATCGGCTTTAGAGTTTTAAAACGAGATTTTTTTAGTATGCATCCATGTATAGTACACATTGATAGTTTTATTGGTTCGAATTTTTACCGTATATTTAATCATTCATTGATCCGTTACATGTAATACATTGAAACCATAGTGGAAGTTTTGGATTTTAACATTAAAAATATTTCTAGAATTTACTAAAATGTTCCCAAAACTCATCTGTCTATGAAAAAATTGGCATTGGCAGCACCAATGTATTTTATGTGAACATGCCAAATTCGGAGATAATTATGACTTCAATATTCTTGGTTTTTCGACTAATTTTTATGTGTTGAGGATTAAATTTCAATTTCCATAAAACAAACAACAACAAAACCTTTTCCCACTAAGTGAGATCGGCTATATGAATCCTAGAACGCCATTGCGTTCAGTTCTGTGTCATATCCTCCGTTAGATCCAAGTACTCTAAGTCTTTTCTTAGAGTCTCTTCTAAAGTTTTCCTAGGTTTTCCTCTACCCCTTCGGCCCTGAACCTTTGTCATGTAGTCGCATCTTCTAACCAGAGCGTCAATAGGCCTTCTTTGCACATGTCCAAACCACCGTAACCGATTTTCTCTCATCTTTCCTTCAATTTCGGCTACTCCTACTTTACCTCAAATATCCTCATTCATAATCTTATCCTTTCTCGTGTATTGGTTCTAGGGTTCAACTATTGTGTAGGTTAGATGTTGCTGGGCACACCATGAATTTAAGTTGTAGATGGCTGGGGTACGTCTTTTTTAGATTTTAGATATAGAACTGAAACAATATGAAGGAGATTGGCATTTAGATAACGTGATAAATCTAAGGAAAAGCCAAATTTTCCTTTTTCTAAAAAGAGATGACAAAAAGAAATTTAAACATGATGGTATTGTCTCTCTTTTCTTATAAGATGAATGCTAAGAAGGCTATTTCAAAAGTGAAAATCTATAAAAATTTTGTCATTTTGTGTTTTTGCACAATTTTTTATAATATTAGCATGAAAATTATCTATCTGTATAATAAATAGACACAAATCTTAAAATTTAAATAAATCTACATAGGGTCAACATTTGAAGATAGTGAGCAATAATGCACCCTAAACTGTGAGGTAGCAAGTCCCGTTAGCAGTAATATTTTTATAAACAATTAAACATGATGACATATTGATAAATTAACTTTATCATATGATTTTGGTTGCCATCTACACTCAAATTAATGCAAGGGAGGATTGAGGAATTTGGTCTAAGGCGGGCAAGGTTAAAAAAAAGTTATTTTAGACAATGTTGAGACTCAAAAACAATCATATCCAAGTCCAATCAAGTCTCAAAGCCTAATTGTCATACAAGCTTCAAATCAAGTCTAAACATATGCAAATGTGCAAAATCGAAAAAGAAAGATATTCACTATCATGCCATGCTGTAGTAATTAAACCAGACATTTTAAAAAATCATGTCAAGCCCATGCAAATCCATGCATATTTATCATGCCACGCTTTATCACGCTAACTACTATTCACGCTAAAGTAAACCCAACTCACATGCACGGGGCTGGCCAAGTGAATTATGGTGTGAATGGTTAAGGAAGTTTGTTAGGCCTACGAGGAGTCAACATTATGGAAGACTTTGGCTACTTGTGCCTAAAGATCCAAGCCCATAATCTTTGAAGTCCACATGGGTGAGTTTGCGAGAGAACAAACTTAGTTTCCTTCTTTCCCTAGGAAGCCAACCAATCCAGTTAGGAAGAAACCAAACCCTAAGCCTTAAGTTCACGTGAAAGCCTAGCAAAGCATGCATTTAATGAAGAGAGAGGATAGCTTTCCCTTCCTAGTTCACGCAGAAGAACGATGTATGAAAGTCGGGAGATGCTTGTGGAAACTGACCCATGAAAGCAGTGTTTTGGGAAGGAGGCGCAGCGCAGTCTTCACAAGCGCAGCAGCACTCATTTGCATTATATCAATACGGAAGGTCATAGTTATGTCAAGAGAAAGAGGAAGGAAGACCTAGCCATAATTAGAGATTCCATAGGAAGTCTAGAAAAGCACCATTTACCTACAAAAAGGGAGAACTAAATACAAAAACAAGGAACAACAAAGAGTGAGAGAAAGAAGAGAACATATAACGTTAGAGGGAGATTTAAGTTTGTACTACACCACACTAGGGAAATCACTCTCTAATTGCAAACAGTCTTGGACCTTCGAGAAAACCATCTCCCTGCAACCTTAGGGCGCGTTTGTTACACTAGACTATTTCGGATTGGACTAACTTCAGGGACAAAACTTAACTGGCTTGACTTAGACTAAGCAAGATAAGTACAATGAAATGTTTGATGCAATGTTAGACTAAACTACAGACTAAATTTTTTTAAGATTCTTGATTTTTTTTTATTTTGAATTCACTTTTAAATTATAAAAATAAAATAAATATTATATTTATAAAAATATCTTCTGCATTAGCTTTTTTTATAATATCTTCTGCAGAACCCTACTATTTTATGGAAGGAGCTTCCCCTTTCTCTCTCACAACCGCTTCCTGTCACATCCTGACCCAGGCCCCCACCACATCCCGGGCTCAACTCTGTCATAACACAATATTGTCTGCTTTTGGCCCCGACCACACCCTCAAGGTTTTATTTCTGGGAACTCACACGAGAACTTCCCAATGGGTCACCCATCATGGGATTGCACTCTCGCAAACTCGCTTAACTTCGGAGTTCTGATGGAACCCGAAACCAGTAAGCTCCTAAAAGACCTCGTGCTAGGTATAGATGGGAATATACATATAAGGCTTACATGATCCATTCCCCTGGGCGATGTGGGATCTAACAATCCACCCCTCTTCAGGGCCCGACGTCTTAGTTAACACACTTCCGGCTAGGGATTGGCTCTGATACCAAATTGTCACATCTCGACCCGGGTCCCCATCACACCCTAGGCTCAACTCCGCCGTAGCACGATATTGTCCGCTTTGGGCCCCGACCACACCCTCAGGGTTTTGTTTCTGGGAACTCACACGAGAACTTCCCAGTAGGTCACCCATCTTGTGATTACTCTTTTGTGAACTCGCTTAACTTCGGAGTTTCGATGGAACCCGAAGCCAGTGAACTCCCAAAAAGCCTTGTGCTAGGTAAAGATGGGAATATACATATAAGGCTTACGGGATCCACTTCCCTGGGCGATGTGGGATCTAACATTTCCCCTTTCCTCTTTCTCACAACTTTGCAGACGACGCACCTCTCCCTCTTCACTTTCTCTCACATCTTCACTTCCTCTTTCTCCCTCTTAATGTAGAGGTATCAATGCTCATCCCACTTTTCGTCGACAAAAATTCCCCCTCTCACAACTAAGCAAAATGAACAAATCAACAAATCCTATGGCGCAATTTGGATTTTGGTGGTACTTGAACAACTAATGTGTAGCTGATGGAACGATAGATGCACAACGATTTTGTAATTGTTTTTATTTTTTGTTTCGAATTCTTGGTTGGATTTTTTTAAAATGGGTTTCAAACTACGTTATCTGGTTTTGAAAATGGTTGACCAAGTGAGGAAGAAGAAGATGGGACGGGCAAAGCGAGGAGAGACGAAGCGAAGCTCATTGGTCTTAACAGTCCACCCAAAATTGGGGGGTCTCACTAAGACCCTTTAGCGAACCCATTAGTCCATGCGAGTCCCACTTTGTCCCATTAAAGTTGGTCCCTGCTGGAACCAAACACAAGCTTACACAAAAACTTAATCTAGTATAGTCTAGTGAAACCTAGAGAGGGCAAACAAAAACACCTTTAGGGTTTTCCCTAACCTTCCCTCAACCCTTTCTATTAACAGAAGCCCTTTTAGAACCTTAGAAAACCCAGTTTACCCAACCTAGAACCCCAGGCAAACATGCAAACTCTCTATCTCCCATGCCAAAACTGATAAGCTTCTAACTGCCACACCATGCCTCACTTAAGCAAGTCATTATTTGCTTAATTGTGTTGTCTTTGAGTTATTGATCTAACCAGGATATTTCCTTAGACGTGCTAATTCTTTCGAGATACTCTGGGACTTAGTATGAAAGCGAACCAAGGGAGGCAAAAGAATACTAGCAAAGCCCAAGTTTATCTCGACCTAAAAATCACCCAAAAGACAACAAAAACCTTTAATATTAAACAACACTATTATCATTCATGAATTTGAATAAAACACATTACATTTACAAGCTACAACTATTCATAACGAGATTTCATACCATGAAAACATCACATTAAGATTTATTTATCAATATGAGCATAACAATTTCTTCTCAATTTAAACAATTAAGATGTCACTCAAATATTGATCTCTCATTCTATTACAAAGTCAATTTTGATAGCTTGATTGTGGCGCTGGAAGATTGAAAAGAAGTTTGAGATAGTAAAATTTGAGTAAAGTGCGTGAATTGTGTTTGAAATGGAAGATAAAAGCCAAAAATGTCTGCTAGTTTCAGGTACAAAAGGGATCTGCAATCCGTAAATCATTTGTTACTTCTAGATGCCAAAAAATCATCGTCTTTCCCTAAACTTTTGTACAAACAGATTGAATATTTGGAAATGATGATGATTTGTTATTTCTTGATGCCAACAAAGGCCCAAAGGGCCAACCCAGAAGCCGGATTCAGCCTCAAAAGCAAGATCCAGACTCCACCATTAGACCTAACGAGCCCAAGGTAGGACCAAGATGTAATGGACTTAGACGGAATTAGGCTTTGCCGTCAGGGACAAAATCGGAAATTTAATATTTGGGCCATTTTAATTAGACTAGTTTAGTATTGGGTTTTGTCCTAACCATTAAATAAAGTTAGTACATGATTTTTGGTTAACATTTAAAATTTTCAAATCTTTTTCATTAGCTTTCCTTTAGTTAAATCTAACCCTTACTTTTTGTGTTTTGATGTGGAGGAGAGCACTCATGGCCAACTATTGTCGCACTTACGGGTCTACTTGAGGCATAAATGTTCACCCACGACCCATCCCCATGCACTGTTTTGCACATAAACCACCATATTGATGATGTATCCCACCGTATTCTGTATAATAACTATACACTATCTATACCAATATGGTAAAAATACGTTCCCCAAATACTATGTACACCGTGCGCACAACCCAAGTGCACGGGTGAGCAAACCTCCTGCTTGGGATTGCTTTTGGAACGACTAAAAATGTTCTTTGATAATAAAAAAAAACGTTTGTATTTGGCATAAACACTTGCTAATAAAAATGATTTCTGAAAAAAATCCAGTAAAATGCTTCTTCAAGAGTAATCGCCTGAATCTTAATCAATAGATTCAATAGCACTTATGAACAAAAATGGTTTCTAAAGAAGCAAGATCCCACACCAAACTGAAACCTATCTTGTTATCCAGCATTTCATACTATGCTATTTTTTGCTTAACTACTTAGCGTAAGCATTTCAGTTCAAGGTCCGAAGCAAAAACCCCGAATGGGATATCTAATGTAACAAAATTAACTTTAATGAGTCTCAAGAAGCCATGTATCAAGTCACAACGAAGATCACCTTACACATATAGTAGAACCTAATCATTCGGAAACTTAGCAACACGACAACATTGTCAAAGAAAATCGAGAATTTCATTCAGAGAAAAGAAAGGGCAAGTCTCAAAACAAAACACTACACTCAACATAGAGGTATCATCCTACTCTCCTTCACTGACCACCAGGCAGCGTCTTGATAATATCCGAATCACCTGAAGATTATACCAAATGATAAAGTTAGCCAAATCAGTTTTTCACAGGTCGGCAAACAAATCGCTTAGAATGATATGAAAACTATGAAGTACCTGCATCAATGATGCTAAGGCAAGACACCCAGAAGTACTTTCCACATGCTGTACCGAGCTCAACATTGTCTGAAAATAGAACAAATGGTAAGCCAGATGAAAGGATGCAAGTATAGTAGGCAAACTAATTCTCATTTTATTAAAATAAAATGAATAAAAGCATAAGACTCAGCATTCTGCAGCATATATGATCATACTTATGTTATACATGGGAGCATGAAGAAAGACCCGAAATACTAATCAGTAAAGGGCATTCCTATTCCATACAGGATACAGCACTAGACGATAAATAAAAGGCATTTTATGCATGCTAGAATATCAAACATAATGAGAGTAGTGTAACCTAAGAGTAACTCAACTAGACTAAGTAACAACATTTTACCACAACAAACCAATATTTCAGGGAAGGAAGACATATGTTCCTAAATCACGCAAACACAGAACAAGATGTGAATGGAGGAACTGATGAATACCCACAAAGAAGTATACCGTCCAGTGAAAATCCAAGAGCCAATAGGGTAAGGTAAGATGACCAAGGCAATCATGCACCATGGACTAATCGACACAGTGAGATAAGTTGCAACATCTAACAGCCAAGACATATCCCATTAATCTAAACCTTCTGTGTACCAGCAATCAAAGTTTCAACGAGAGCCGGTGACACCAGAACCATCTCGATTCGTAATCAAGAGACAATAAGTAGACAAGTGAGAACAAGAATCATATTCTATAATGTTTATCCATATTCTCTTTCTATCGTCAAAGTCAGCAATTGCTGAGATTGTCCTTCATTCTTCAATCAGTGTACCCTCATTTTCCATCACTAATGAATCAACCACCTTATTACACACCTTGAATATATCACAATTTTAACATCTACTTTCGCTTCTTCAACACTTTCTAGTCGAGAAACAGCCACTTACTCTCACATAAACCCATCTCAGACTAACACAAACAATAACATACAACAAAAACAAATAAAAAACCAAATGAATAAACAAAAAATAAATCCAAATATTACTTCAAATATATGATAAATCTGATAAAAATAAAATCTCATATAAACCTTCAATAAATCACTTACTTCCATTGTAGTGGTGAACCCCAACCTTGGCAAGCATAGCATAGTACTCGATCTCTGACTTCCGCAGAGGTGGGCAATTGTTGGAAATGATAATTAGCTTCCCTGCAATTTTCCAAAAAATAAAAACAAAATCCCAAATCGCAAAACTTGAAATTGAACACAAATCGAATCACAACAATTTAGCAAATAATCAAAAGGATTAGAGATTTCAAGAGATAAGAAATGTGCCTTTGGAGTTGCGAAGGGAATCGATGACGGTCTTGTAGCCAAGAGTGTACTTGCCACTCTTCATGACGAGAGCGAGCCTGGTGTTGATGCTCTCATGGGTCTTCTTCGTCTTCTTCGGGGCCACCATTTTCGACGATTGAAGGTTCTTCGCTGCTGCTCGAAGGCTTTTTCTCTCTTTCTCTCGCTCTCTGCGACCGAAGGTGAACAGGCTTGAAAAAGTGGGGAAGGGATGGTTGCTAGGGTTTAGTATATGATGCCAATGATAGATGGGCTTGCACGTGCCAGTCGCGTGAGTTGCCCAGGTAAATTAGGGTTTCGGTTTTTTCATAATTACATTTTGCACCCTTGTGTTTAGCATACGTGACAGTTTGGTCCTTCCTACACGTTCACATATATAATATGGCAAGTTCATTGTAAGACTTAACCTACTCTCTCACCCTCTTAGTGTAGAGATTATCGTTTATTCAAAAAAAATATATCATTTTTGAATTTCAGAATTTTAGGGTCATGATATCGAATTGAAGAGAAGGATTCTTGTGTAAAGAGGAAGTGACTTGCTATATTGTAGCATTGGTTTGGTTGATATATTTGTAAGGTTAAAGTGGGCATGATGGTGGCTGGGTTTCCTATTCAGCATGGCAGCATCATCTATTCTTGCACACTTGACACAATTGAACTACTAAGGTAGAAATTTTAATTATATTGCCATGGTGGTGGCTGAGAGTAGGAACTCTTAAGATTGTGAGGGGTGGTTGTAGGTGTTGTTTATTTTATTTTATTTTTTAATTTTAATTATGAATGTATTCATAAGATTGTGGGGTGAAAAAAGAAAGTACATATGAAATTTAAAAAATGTGGAGAGCATTTACAAGATTGTGGGGTGTTAATAAAACAATTGGTGCATATTATGCGCTGATTTTTTGCTTGCACGTACAAACAGTTGTTGTTGCGTAAATTTACATTCATCATTTGATAACAAATAAGAACTTTCTTTTGAAGAAACTGTTATTCTCAATGCATCCCGCTCCGACTACATCACCTGCTCTGTCACCTCATAAAACCCTTATCCTTTGCCTCTCAATCACCCTCTCATCTTCAGAATCATCAAGTACTTGAATAAAGTCCATACCTTTTCCTCTCTCGTCTATCTGATCTCTCTCTTTCTCTTTCTCTGTTTCAAACACTTTCACCTCAACAGGCTTTGTTGGAATCAAATTCGCGCATCGTTGTCCCTGGAAGAGTGTTTGATCGGTCATCATAAGAAAGAGCAAACAAATCATGAAATCCCTAAAGTACCGATGTGGTACCAGCCAAAGGTTCTCCAATGGTCAAGTTATTTAGGGTTTATAGAACTCAAATAGTAGGCAAGAGAGCTAGGAGCAATATGAATGCATGTATCCAATATCAGAATACCTTTTGTTGATGCACAAAACCGGAGGTCTTGGAACAACGTAAATCCGACCGTGAATCTGCATGAAATGTAAATAACACAAGATGTATCGTGGTTCACCCCAAGGTTTGGGCTACGTCCACACTTATTATGTATTTATCTGAGGGAGAGAGAGCTATAAGAGTGAGAGCTTTGAGAGGGGTGAGGAGCCTTAAGAATTGGCCTCCCCTAATTGTGAAGGTGATGGGTCCTTTTATAGAATAATGACACCTCACTTATTACATATTTGCCCCTTCCTTTATCACATAATTACATTTAAGTCCCCCGAGTATTTGTACGAGATCTAAATACGAAGCCCTAAATATGGTATAAACAGTAGTCCCCCAAGTCTTCAATCAAGAGAGTCTTTTGGCTGAAGACTTGAAATTCAGTCTATGTGTGGGCCGAAGTAACTAGATGTTGTCTTGAACTGATGCTCGATATGAGGCGGTGCTCAATTTGAAATGATGCTCAACTAGAAGTAGCACATGTTGCGAAGCTGCTCGGCTCGTGACTTATGTTGCCTTGGTTAGCTCAGCTTGTGGTGTTGAAGGTGAGGGAGTCCCTTTTATAGAATAAGGGCTCGCTCCTCAATACATGAATAATGGGCTAAAGTTGATGTTCTCTAATGATGGTGAGGGAGTCCCTTTTATAGAATAAGGGCTTGCTCCTCAATACATAAATGATGGGCTAGAGTTGATGCTCGCAGCGATGCGGTTGCTCAGTAGGAGGCGATGCTCTCTAATGATGGTGAGGGAGTCCCTTTTATAGAATAAAGGCTCGCTCCTCAATACATAAGTGATGGGTTATGAGTGATGCTCGCGACAATGCGGTTGCTCAGCTGGCAGAGATGCTCTTTAATGGAGGTGAGGGTGTCCCTTTTATAAAATAAGGGATTGCTCCTCAGTACATGAATAATGGGTGCTCTCTAATGAAAGTGAGGGAGTCCTTTTTATAGAATAAGGGCTCACTCCTTAATACATAAATAATGGGCTAAGTCCCCCAAGTATTTTTTATGAAGCCTCGTTGAGGCCCAATATATGGTACATAATGTAGTCTCCCAAGTCTTCGGTCAATAAAGTCTGTTGGCTGGAGACTTCAAATTGAATCCATGTATGGGCCAAAGTGGCGATTGTTTGGATGCGGTATTTGTATACCCTGCATTGAAGCTTTGTAAGTAAAGCTTTGTAAGTGAAGCTTTGAAGCTGAAGCTCTGTAAATGAAGCTTTTGAAGCTAGAGCTTTGTAAATGATGCTTTTGAAGCTAGAGCTCTGTAAATAAGGCTTTGAAGCTAGAGCTTTTGTAAATGAAGCTTTTGAAACTGATTGACATGAGTGATGCTCATGAATGTTTATGTTGATTAACATGAGTGATGCTCATGGATGTTGTCATGAGTGATGCTCATGAATGTTAACATGAGTGATGCTCATAGATGTTGACATGAATAATGGTCATGAATGTTTATGTATGATTGTCATGAGTGATGCTCATGAATGTTTATGTATAAATGACATGAGTAATGCTCATGTATAATTTAGAGTACTGGGCGTACTTTTGATCACTTGGTTGGTGGCATGAATGAGAGTACGGGTTGTACCTTTCATCACCTGGTTGGTGGCATGAATGGCTAGTTGCCAAATGATATTAGAGTATAAATTGTACATTTTATCACCTGGTTAGTGGTAATAGCGACAGGTTGCCGAATAATTTTGGAGTACTGGGCGTACTTTTGATCACCTGGTTGGTGGTGATAGTGGCAGGTTGCCGAACAATTTTGGAGTACTGGGCGTACTTTTGATCACCTGGTTGGTGCTATTTTGGGCTTATGGGCCTTCGCTTTCCACACAACATTCCAGCCCATTTATTTTAGACTTTTCTGTTTTTTTTTTGTTTTTTTTATTACCTTCTGATGGGGTTTATACAGATATCTCCAAAAGATAAGAAAAATAAATTACATGTTTTCAGCATGTTGATGGGCATCTTCTGGTCCAACAGAAAGTGGAGACAGGGAACCTTGGTGGGCATCTTCTTATCTTTCATCATGTTATCCCGTGGGATAGTGGAGCATCTTCTTTTCGGCTTTTCCTTTTCTGCTTTCTTTTGCTTTTACTTTCTCTTTTCTGCTTTTGTTTCTTTTGATTTCCTGCTTTGCTTTTGCTTTTGGCAGATGGCAGGAATAATAATAGGCTAAGTATTGAAAAAGCTTATCTTCTTTGTGAACGTTTTTCCAGATAGTGGGATGGTGGACTCTTTGTGGCTGCTCATCTTCGCACCAAACATCCTGAAAATATATACAAGTTGCAGAATTTATACCTAAGATGGGCCCACCATCACCGACATCCCTATATTCATTCTTCTCATTGCTTGCGCTGCCCTTGGTTTTTGATAGACGGATCGAGAGGACCGTCGACGCAACATACAGCAGCAGCGATGGGGGAGAAGAAGCAGCACCAGTTGATGCAGAACCTATTCGATGATCAATATACTCCTCGTGACCAGCGAGGTTGATTTTCTCCTTGTGACGGTAGTGACACCATGCAAGCTCCGAGTCCTGAAGATACTAGCAAGAACATAGTGAAGATCATATTCCAGTCCAACTGGCTGAAAAAAGAGACCCCAATCTGCAAAATTGACCGCATCTTTAAAGTCCACAACGCCCAAGATACCATCACCAAATTCGAAGAGTATAGAGACTCCATCAAAGCAAAATCCACCAAGCTCCCCAAGAAACACCCCTGCTGCATCGCTGACGACAACGAGCTCCTCCGTTTCCACTGCACCACATTTGCCTGCTCCCTTGGCCTCAATGGCTCCTCCAACCTTTGCAACTCAATCCCACACTGCAATGTTTGCAGCATTATAAAAAAAAAACACAATCCCACGCTGAGGCAGATTCACACAAAAAACCAAAAATTAAGCAACACGACTAGCAGAGCTGGTTTATTTGGTTTCGTTGACCTTTAATTTGGGATTTAAAGAGGACGGCCATGAGGGAGGCGACTCACGCGTATTTCGGTAAGCTACGAGCAGCGTCGTTGTTGGAGATCGGCGAAGGTGTTGAAGAAGTTCCAGAAGGAGGTGTCGTCAATGACGGCGTGGTTGACAGAGCATCTAATGAAAACGGCGTCACTAAGGTCGGTGACCTGGACAGCCAGGATTGCGTTGTGGTGGCCGGAGTAGCTGAGTATCATCTTGAGGTTGCTGTCGCCGTCCACGGCGAGCCTAGATCGCTGTCGCCTCGAATATATCTTCGAGACCCACTACATCCTTCTCGATCTTGTCACAGGGTACAGTGTAGGGCGAAGAAATCAAACTTGTCGGTGTGGGTAATGGCGGTGGCCATGTCATTTTTCTGGAGAGCTCGACGTTTGCTCTCCTCCGTTTGGTGCTATGAGCGGATGGTGAGCTCGGGGATGAAGAAGTCGCATGCCTCGCATGCCTTGGTGAAGAGGACGGGGGCCTCAACGGAGATCATATGGACGTCCTCGTCGGCATTCATGATCTTTTTTATGCGGGCGAATGAAAGCTGGTGATGGTGATTTTTGTCATGTGGGAAGTGTGGGAATAGCAGCTACCAACATGATTCAATACACTTTTTTCTTCCCCATATTGATCCCGATCTCAGAAAATTTGGGGGAGAGAGAGAACTAGAGTCTGTGTGTGTTCTGGGTTTTGGGATTGAGAAATTTGGATCTGTGGTTTTTTTTTTTGGTTTGGTGTTTCTGCAGATTCATGGTGGAGGTGAAAAACAAAAGAGAATCGACATAGTTTTTTTTGTGTCGTTTCCCACAAACGGCGCCAAATGTTGATTGTCATATCCCAGCCCGGGTCCACCACATCCCGGGCCCGTTCCACCATCGTAACACGATATTGTCAGCTTTGGGCTTACCATTCCCTCACGGTTTTGTTGTTGGGAACTCACGAGCAACTTCCTAGTGGGTCACCCATCTTGGAGTGCTCTGGCCTCTTCTCGCTTAACTTCAGAGTTCCTATGGAACCCGAAGCCAGTGAGCTCCCAAAAGGCCTCGTGCTAGGTAGGGATGAGAATATACATTTAAGGATCACTCACTCCCCTGGGCGATGTGTGATGTTACATTGATGCATAAAACCGGAGGTCTTGGAACAACGTAAATCCGACCGTGAATCTGCATGAAATGTAAATAACACAAGATGTATCGTGGTTCACCCCAAGGTTTGGGCTACGTCCACACTGATTATGTATTTATCTGAGGGAGAGAAAGCTCTGAGACTGAGAGCTTTGAGAGGGGTGAGGAGCCTTAGGAATTGGTCTCCCCTAATTGTGAGGGTGATGGGTCCTTTTATAGAATAAGGACTCCTCACTTATTACATATTTGCCTCTTCCTTTATCACATAATTACATTTAAGTCCCCCGAGTATTTGTACGATATCTAAATACGAGGCCCTAAATATGGTATAAACACCTTTGATGAACCCTAGAATGGTGTATTTATGTTAGTCGAGAGAAAGACCTTTTAGGATAGTGAATTTGTCATAAACTATACTATTTCATTTTAGGATTGTGATTAGTTGTGGCTCAAGTCAATCTCTAGAGGAGTCACCAAAGATATAAGAAACTAATCTGATCCCCAGTCGGATCAGGCTTTCGTTTCTTGCGAAACAAGTAGGTCATTCTTGACAAGGCATGTGGGCCATGCCTACCATTTATGGGTCTAACAGAGTGTGGTGGCATGGTGGATTTGTTTATGCAGCACAACCCCGATTAAAGCTGTCTAGTCCATGACCAATCTATGGAGGCGCATATCATTATGCATCAATCTAGTCGGTGAGATTTATGATCCCACAAATTAACCATACTTTTCGAAGGAATGTTGTTCAAAATTGTTGATCCACGTGCAAATGTTGCCTTGTAAACTATGTTTGATTGAGGAGTCGTTTCGAATTCTAGCATGATTGCATCAAAAGATATGCATGTTGGTGCAAATTAATTGCAGACAATCATATCGATTACATTAGCTATCACAAGGTGTGTGTGCGAATGTCAAGGGTTGCTTTTTGCTGTTCCAATATGAGGCAATTGTTCCATGACACAAATCTCGAGGCATATCATTTCAGAATATGCCTCTTCACTCAGTTTCGTTTCTTCACTTTCATAAATTTTCTGTGTTTTATGCAAAAAACAAAAAAAGAAAAAGTCTTGTGATTTCAAAATTCAAAAGCACAAACCTAGACCTTCATTTTTTTGAA
This sequence comes from Malus sylvestris, assembly GCF_916048215.2. NCBI lineage: Eukaryota > Viridiplantae > Streptophyta > Magnoliopsida > Rosales > Rosaceae > Malus > Malus sylvestris. Next base: position 43,472,784 of record NC_062274.1, read on the forward strand.
TCTTTGAAAATATGTCTTCCTCCAACGATGCCCAAGTTTCCTAATCCAACCCACAACCTTGTATGAGCCTCCATTAGTAGAAGAGTGCGAGGTTTTTTCCTAAAAGAGAATGCATCTCTTGAATGGCTGCAGCTAGAAAGCCGGAAAGAACATTCTGGTAGGTCTTCCTGTCTCTTCTTTTCCAAACCGTTTATGTACTTGGATTCACCCATGGTATCTAGATCATGAGTTGAAATTTCTTCTTTCAGACTTCTTAGACGAGGTTTTCGTATGCTGTAAGATTATGTTGTGAAATCTTACACCTTCATCATTTCAGATCATTACCAATTTTGAGTACCTAAATGAGTGGTATGGCGTAGGGTTGGGGATCCATGAGTTTCTTGTCCTACATACCATTCAGACTAATGCCAAAGGAATATACTTCTTCTAGGCTCGGACTAGTCTTAGTTGGGATGTTTACATCACCAACTTGCAGGAGACTTGAAGAATATGTATCTAGAGTGCGTGTCCCTTATGTTCTGGTTGTGGATTCGGAAATGGACAACGATATCACCAAAGTTGATCCTTGCAGGCCACACTTGATCAACTGGCATTTAAGATGATCCTAAAGAAGCATAAGTATTGGATACGGTTGTTTAGTCCAAAGCGGGATGAGGACAATGACAAGTCCACCAATATCCTTCATTGCTCACTTAATCTGATCTAGATTGATGCAGGCAAGGCTAGGAAATGGACGCAGACTCTAGATAAGCCAAAAAGGACCGGGAAATCCAAGAAGTTTGAGGAGATAATATAGAGAAAGAAGAAGGCCATTAAGGATAGATCTTCTAAAGTGACCAAAATAAGAGCAACAAAGTCTGGATGAGTAAAAGGGAGTGAGATGATTGATCTTGAAGAATATAAGAGAGAGAGAGAGAGAGAGAGATGAGAAATGATGTGCTAAGGTGGAGGCATAAAAATATATTGAAAAACAGAAAACCATCTTGTTGGTCTAGGACTCTGCTGAAAAAGCAAAAGAGACACAAGAATCAGACTAAACCACCATTGTGGTGGTGCCGTAACAGTTGCAGCATTTAGCTAGGCTGCTATCGAGGGCGAAAAATTCTTCTAAAGTATTGATAAGGACTTGGACGATTGAAGTTGTCTTGGCAAAGCCACAAGTTGCTTCTACCCTATTAGTGGATGTTCCAATGGAGGGATTGATGCACCAAGAGTTTGCTCTTGCTAGAGCAACAAGTCTTACTTTAGGAGCAAGTTCTTCAGCTGGTGTTGCTTCGACAACTTATTATTCTAATAAGGCCTATATGGGAGCAGCAATCTTTACCTTACGAAACTCGAGGTTTGGAGAATGGACTTTTCTTAAGCCATAGTTCACCTAGGCATTTCTTTGGCTAATATGGAGAACGCATTAATGAATGAGATGTTGATCTAGACTTCATATCAACATCGATATGTTGTAAGTATCCTTCAACACTTTGTGAAATTTCTGAGATTTGTTAGTCTTCATTCCTCTGTGATAACTTGCTCATTTGGTTATTCCCATATGTGCACTGAGTTGTCATACTAGGCCAAATGGAGAAGATAAGGAGAATGGAGCAAGCTTGAAGAAGGATGGCACATCCTGAGGAGTCATTGTGAAAATGATGCCAATGCCTTCAAGGAGAAAGATGTAGAGTTGGAAAAGGCAATAGCATAACGGAACAATGCGGAGAGCGGTTAAGAGATTGTGCAAAATGGCTATCTCAGCAAGTTCTTGATCCAGAGGCAAAGTACCAGATACTCAAGAAAGAGTTTAAGGTTTGCCAAAAGTCTTCTAAAGTAAAGACGTCATCCTTAGAAAAGTCTTTGCGTGAGACAGCAAAAAGCAGCAAGTTTGACCAATGACCTTCAATCGGTTATGAGAGACGTGAATAACTTGTCCAAGTCGTCATCAAATACGGATCAACTTGCTACTCTGCGAAGTAAAGCAAAAGGAATATGAGCATTCCATTTTTGTCTGACATATCAGGATGAGAGTGAGGCAGATGTGAGAGAGGCGTGGACATCTTTCGAGGAGAAAGGAACGCCCAAGTACAAGTAGGGTTATGAGGCAGATGATGCCCCTGATGCTAATCCAAATTAGGGCGATGACCATGAGGCTATACTGTCAAGAGAGGCAAATGATGCCCTTGATGTTGATGATGTTCATTCCGAAACCTCCATTGTTCATTTTGATAGTGATGATGTCAATTTAATCCAATCCAAGTCAAGTAAAGAAGTTATAATGTTCACCAGTAACGGTGTTTAAGTTTGAGTTCTGCTAAGCGCATCCCTTTGTCTTATTTCTCCACACACTTTGAACTCATAATTTTATTGCCAAATTTATCCTTGTGTAAAATGACCTTCAAAGACCTAAAGACAAACCAATCATGTCTTGCCACATAATTACTAGTTATATAATTGAAAGTTTTAAAACCTAAAATATCAAAAATAAGAAAAAAGGAAAAAAAATAAAAATAAAAATCCCTACCCAATTAGAACCCCGATAATACCCTCAACCTCCTTCCCTCATGGCAGTGTCACCTGTCTCTCTTAGTACCCTCCATCGCCTCTACAACAATCAACCCAATAAAATCCCATTTCCTTGGATAATCCATTATTAGGGTCTAAAGATTCAATCTTTTTCCTCCAAGTTATTTAAAATCTTGCCAAGTACAAGTATTCACATACATATCATATGGATGTTACTTGAGCTAGTGGCTGGCAAAAACCAACCAAGAAGGGAGATACTTAGGAATAGACTAGTTTAGGGTTTAGGGGACTCATTGATACCGGAGCAGTTTTGGGGATGTGGTGGTGTTGATAGGAGCATATATATGCGACTTTGTTAGCTTATTTCTTTGCATTTACTTAGTTAGTTTCTATTTCTTATAGTGATTTAAGCTATTTTTGTGTGTTTCTAGGTCCAATTGGCAAAGGTGACAAAAAAGGGCAAAATGGAGCAATTTGGAGCAGTTTTGGACTTGGATTGGATAACATGCATATGGAGCATAATGGATGGACATTTTTGGTGACAAATGATGCTACAAATCTGGAAGAATTAAATTAAGACTTGGAAGACAAGGAATCAGCTGAAAACAAGGAAACCTTATCCAATCGTATCTTATCCAACCTTATCCAAACTAATCTTATCTTATCCTATCATAATCCTATCTTACCTTATCTCCAGCTGAAAGGGGGAGTCCGTGTTATGTTTTAACAATGCATATCTGATTCTTGAAGTCCTCAAATCATGCAAACAATTTAATCCATTTTCTTCTAGAATTGTGTCGTGCCCTATCCTTGTCCACCAAGGATTGGTGCCGTGAGTTTCCCTATATACACACACATTGTGCTGCAGCTTTGAGGAGGGGATTTTTCAGAGAAAGTTTAGAGAGAAAATACATCAGTGTGCACAGGTTTCTGAGAAATTTAGAGACTTGTGTCGTGCTTGCGAGAAAGGAATGAGAGAAAGAGTTTTGAGCCGTGCTGCATCGGAGGATTGTGCAATCTGCCATTGGATTGCTGGAGCGTCTTGGGTTCTTTCTATCCTTAGTTATAGTTTCGATGTTTATTTTAGATTGCTTTTCAACTATGACAAACATGTGTAACTAAATTTCTTTTTAGCTAAAGGTGAATTCGAAGCTATGATCTTATGTTTTATATAAATTGATTACATCCAGTTATTATTTCGTAGACCATGAATGTGATTTACTTATCTGTTTTATAGAGAACTTATTATGTATGTTGATTAAGGACACGTACTTAGTTTGCATGTAGGGATTTGATGCTAGAATATAAGGGAATTTCACCTAATCATTATGAACTTATATTTGCAAGTAGTAAAAGCCACTAGTCATGATTGAGTTAAGTAAATTCCTTGAGGATTATCATGTAGTTCATAGTTACGAATGCTTTGTCAATGCTTATGATTTTCACATAACTTAATGATCTTTGATATGTATCTCTATCATGTTGTTCATAGTTAGGGAACTTGAGAAGAATAATTTGGTTTCGTCACTGAGTCCAATTCAATGAACTTAGGAAAATATGAGAGTTAATTAGTGCTGGTCACAATTAATTTGGGGCATTGTCATTCGTGGTTTATAGAAATAATAACCGGAAATCAATTTGTATGCATATGTTTCATGTGTGAAGAAGAATCCTCTAGCTAGCCTTTCACCCAATTTTCGTCCAAACCTACTTTGTTTCTGCAATTTACTTATTTTAAGTCAAAATTTCGTCCAAAAACCTCCCCTCTTAGTGTTTTGTGTTAGTTTTGTCTAGTTTGCAGTTTTTAAGTCTAATTTGAGTTAATTAGCATCCCTCATAATCCTCTGCCTAGAACGATCGCTACTTACTCATACTACAATCATCTAAATTATAGGGTTTAATTTGTGTGTTAGTTTATACCACATTAAATTTTGGCGCCGTTGCCGGGGATTAGCAAAATTGATAATCTTCCCTTTGCTTATGTTTTTATTTTTCTTGTGTTTTTTATTTTGTTTTGTTTTGTTTTCTTTGTTTTAGGTGCTAGTTTATGACTAGAAGTTCTCAACCAGTTCGTAGGCATATATTAGAGTTTGACGACGATTTTGAACGAACTTTGAGAAGGAAGAGGAAGCAACTAGAACCTAATCCACCTAGTTCTAGTTCTGAATCTGAATTTGAAGAAGAGGAAGAGGAAGAGGAATAGGAACAAGACATAGTTATAGACAATCGAACAATTAAGGAATTTTCAGCCTCGGGATTGGACAATGTCATCCATCTTTGCATTCAATACCCTATAGTAGCTCAAGGCAAGACCGATGAGTTTGAATTGACGTTCAGTTTGCTGCATCACATTCCCAAATACCATGGGCTATCCGTGGAAGATCCGAACAAGAATTTGAAGGAATTTGAAGTGGTGTGCTCGAGCATGACACCAATCAACGTGGAAGGCAATATTCTGAAGATGAAAGCTTTTTCATTCTCTCTTTTGGAAAAGCCTAAGGATTGGCTCTTTGAATTAGCACTTGGAACCATCACTTTTTGGGAAAGTATGAAGAAAGCGTTCTTAGAGAAATTCTTCCCAACGTCAAGAGTCATTCTTTTGAGAAAGAGAATTAGTGGAATCCAATAAGGCCAAAGAGAATCATTTCCAGCGTATTATGATCGTTTTAAGACTTTAGTTACATCTTGTCCCCAACATCAAATGAAGGAAGAGCTTTTAATTCAATATTCTACGAATGACTACTTCCAATTGAGAGACAAATGCTAGATACCTCGGCAGGTGGTGCTTTCATTGATAAAAAACCAGTTGTTGCAAAGATCTTGATAGAAAAATCGAGCCTTGAATGCACAACAATACGAAGGAGTTGGACAAGGAAACCCCTAACGGCACAATCAAGTTAATGAGGTAAATGCTATTTCAGAACTTCAATCCCAAATGGCTAATCTCTCTGTTCTTTTATCATAGGTTGTTGAAGGATCCAAGGTGCAAGGAACAAGTGCTTGTGGGGTGTGCTCTATGCAAGGACACCCAACTGATCAATGTCCTCAATTGATATAGAATGGGGGATATGAAAGTGTCAATGCCATAGATTATCAAGGCCAAAATCAACCAAGGACTGACCCATTCTCCAACACCTACAATCCGGGCTGGATAGATCATCCAAATATGAAATGGAGGGAACCTCAAACTCAACAACAAGGCGGATATAGACAGCCACCTCCTGGGCTTTATCAAAGGCCATTTGCACAATTATAGCCTCACCTACCATCTGCCCAACCAAATTCAGGTTCGTTAATGGATAATGATAACATTCTTCAAGTACTAACTTCTTTGACGCAGGGCTTACAAAATCAAGCCAAGGAGGTGGGCGAATTGAAGAATCAAATAGGGCAGATGGCAGAATTCATGGGACAATTCAAAGAACAAGGCAAACTACCTAGTTCAACCGTTGTCAATCCAAATGAAGGCTTTGAAACCGCTAAGGCTATCATGTTAAGAAATGGCATGAAGATTGGAACCAACCCAAAATCATCCAAGCAAAGCCAAATAGAGGATGAAAAGCTGCTGTAAGAAAAAGAAGATGAGGATAAAGCTACGGCAATGGAAGAACAACCCTTGCCGCAGCCCTCTAAGAATCCCATACAATCCCACTCAGGTAAGGTTGGTTCGAATCAAATTCCTTCTAACCCTATTACACCAAATGTGCCTTTTCCTCGCAGGTTTATGCAATCTAGGAAAGAAGAGAACGAAAAAGACATCTTAGAAACCTTCAAGAAGGTACAAGTTAATATCCCACTTCTTGATGCGATAAAGCAAGTTCTAAAGTATGCTAAGTTTTTTAAGAAGCTTTGTACAACAAAGAAACGGATTCCCGAGAAGGAAGTGGTACATGTAAGTGAAAATGTCTCTGCAGTTTTGCAAAGAAAGCTGCCACCTAAATGCAAAGATCTAGGTAGTTTCACTATCCCTTGTGTTATTGGCAATACAAGGTTTGAACATACTATGCTAGATTTAGGTGCTTTCATTAATATCATGTCATATTCTATTTATACATCTATGAATCTAGGAGAGCTTAAAAATGATGGTGTCATTATTCAATTAGCTGATCGATCTAATGCATATCCAAAAGGAGTTTTGAAAGATGTTTTGGTGCAAGTAGACCATTTGATTTTTCTAGCAGATTTTTCTATGCTTGAGATGGATGATTCAGCCCACTCTACACCATTGCCAATCTTACTTGGAAGACCTTTCATAAAAACAACCCAAACCAAGATTGATGTGTCCAAGGAAGCGTTAACTATGGAGTTTGATGGCAATGTGATCAATTTTAATATTTTTGAATCCGTTAAGTATCCTAATGATGTTCATTCTTGTTTTTCCATTAATGTGATTAAAAAATCGAAAATTTTTGAGAAAAATACCAAAAAGAGTCATTTTTGTTGTTTGTTTGTGTCTTAGGGTACCTTCCAACACAGTGATGAAGATTTGGCTTTTAAGTGAATGACTGTTAAAGAAAGTTACAAACATGGGTGGAAGTTTGATATGCTTTTCGGTTAATGCTTAGTTGTAGTTGTCATTCACGAATTCACATATAATCACAAAGAAAAAAAAAATCAGTTTTTGTAACATGCTTGAAGGAAGAAACTCAAACTAACGCTACAACCCTAAGAGACTTGAGCCTATGCTTTGTTTGGAGAGTTATTAATCTGTGATATTCTTGTTTTCTAAAGTCATTGCATGATCTCATTAGTTCTTTGCTCGGTTGCTACTTAAAATGCTTTTTCATCATTTTAGATTCAAATACTAGAACTCATGCCCGTTTCATTCAAAGCATAAAATTAATTGTATAACAAATAACAAGATGAAGTTGTTTAGTTACCATCAGAGCCAAAAAGCCTTATCCCTTGCATATGTATTGTAGGTTTAACCCATTTGAGCCTTATTTAGCCTATTTTTTTGTTAGCTTGCATTATCCCTACCTAGCTAGTATAGGACTATCCATACCCTTGTTCTTAAAGAATAGTGGGAATTCCTTTTGATCTACAATATGTAGAAAAACAAGTGTGGGGGAAGAATTTGTCCTTGTGAATTGGTGAAGTGGTATGTTTTGTGAACCAACAAGAAAAGAAAAAAAAAGGAGGAAGGAAAAAAGAAAGAAAACAAGAAAAAAAGTTGGAAAGAAGTGAGAATGATTTCATAAGTGTTGGTTGTTGAAGAAGGGTCCAAAAATGTGAATCTGATCCTAAATGTTGTACGAATCTCCCTTTTGTGTTTAAAGTTGGGTACTGCAATTAAAATTTGAATTCTAAGTGTTGATTTCATTACTTTGCTTACTATCACTTTAAGAACATTTGTTTATCCTTAACCATTCTTTGTTAGCCAATACCTTAGCCCCATTACAACCCTTAGACTTTTATCTTGATTGTTATGTTATTCAATATGTGGAGTTTGAAATTGGTACAAGCATATGGAATCTCTGGTTCTTGCTTCTAAGTAATGGCATTTCATTCATGAGATCATACACATGTTATATTAATAATTCCAGAAAGTGCCTTCTTTGTTATAACATATGTGAGTGTTAGTCTATATGTTTACATCAATCTTCTCACATATACTTAGAATAGGGAGTGTAGTCAGAAATTGAGTGAATTTCTCTAAGGCATTGAGAGTATATCCAGTGAGGAATTGAGTGAATTCTCTAAGGCATGCTACTACATTCAAAATGTTGTTTTAATTGATTAAATGCGAGCTAGTGAGTGGTTACTGCGATTAAGTATAAGCTCGAGGGTAAGGATGACTAAAATCTATGGGAGTAGTGATTTTTAACGTGCCATGTTTCATTGGAAATCCCTGAGGCAATTGTTGGAAGGTTTAGGTTGTGTCTTGTTTTCTTCATTTTGCTCGAGGACTAGCAAAAGCTAAGTGTGGGGGAATTTGATAGGAGCATATTTGTGCGACTTTGTTAGCTTATTTCTTTGTATTTACTTAGTTAGTTTCTATTTATTATAGTGATTTAAACTATTTTCGTGTGTTTGTAGGTCCAATTGGCAAAGGTGACAAAAAAGGGCAAAGTGGAGCAATTTGGAGCAGTTTTGGACTTGGATTGGATAACATGCGTATGGAGCATAATGGATGGACGTTTTTGGTGAGAAATGATGCTAAAAATGTGCTACAAATCTGGAAGAATTAAATTAAGGCTTGGAAGACAAGGAATCAGCTGAAAACAAGGAGACCTTATCCAATCTTATCTTATCCATCCTATCCAACTAACATTATATTATCTTATCCTAATCCTATCTTACCTTATCTCTAGTTGAAAGGGTGAGTACTTATCATGTTTTAACAATGTATATTTGATTCTAGAAGTCCTAAAATCATGCAAACAATTTAATCCATTTTCTCCTAGAATTGTGTCGTGCCTTATCCTTGTCCTCCAAGGATTGGTGCCGTGAGTCTGCCTATATATACACACATTGTGCCGCAGCTTTGAGGAGGGGATTTTTCAGAGAGAGAGTTTTAGAGAGAAAATACATCAGTGTGCACATGCTTATGAGAATTTTATAGACTTGTGCCGTGCTTGCGAGAAAGGAAGGAGAGAAGGAGTTTTGAGCCGTGCTGCATCCGAGGATTGTGCAATATGCCATTGGATTGCTAGAGCGTCTTGGGTTCTTTCTATCCTTAGTTTTAGTTTCAATGTTTATTCTAGATTGCTTTTCAACTATGACAAACATGTGTAACTAAATTTTTTTTAGCTAGAGGTGAATTCGAAGCCATGATCATATGTTTTATATAAATTGATTACATCCAGTTATTGTTTCGTAAACCATGAATGTGATTTACTTATTTATTTTATAAAGAACTTATTCTTGTATGTTGATTAAGGACACGTACTTAGTTTGCATGTAGGGATTTGATGCTAGAATATAAGGGAATTTCACCTAATCGTTATGAACTTATATTTGCAAGTAGTAAAAGTCACTAGTCATGATTGAGTTAAGTAAATTCCTGGCAGGAGTATCATGCAGTTCATAGTTACAAATGCTTTGTCAATGCTTATGATTTTCACAGAACTTAATGATCTTTGATATGTATCTCTATCATGTTGTTCATAGTTAGGGAACTTGAGAAGAATAATTTGATTACGTCGCTGAGTCCAATTTAATGAACTTGGGAAAATCTGGCAGTTAATTAGTCCTGTTCACAATTAATTTGGGGCTTTGTCATTCGTGGTTTATAGGAATAATAACCAGAAATCAATTTGTATGCATATGTTTCATGTGTGGAGAAGAATCATCTAGCTAGCATTTCATCCAAAATTTCGTCCAAAAACCTCCCCCCTTAGTGTTTTGTGTTAGTTTTGTCTAGTTTTCAGTTTTTAAGTCTAATTTGAGTTGATTAGCATCCCTCCTAATTCCCGACCTAGAACGATCCCTACTTACTCATACTACAATCATCTAAATTATCGGGTTTAATTTGTGTGTTAGTTTATACCACATCAGGTGCTGCGAATGGTTGGTGACCAAGGCGGTGCACTGGTTATTGGTGTTGTGTGGGATTAAGAGTGTTGGTACGTTTAAGATGGGGTTTTGAGAGGTGGTGGTGTGATTGGGCTGAGGATTTCAGGGTGTTGGTGGCGGCATGGCTGGGGTTTAGGGGGTTAGTGCTACTGTTCTGGGGATTTTGGGAAGGGGTTGCTAGTGGAGATAATCATTGATTTAAGGGAACTTTAATGAAAAACTCCCGGTACTGTTCACTTTAATAGAAAACCACATTTTTACACTAAAAAGTCAATCATGGTACTATTCACTTTACCCTTTATTTTGTCCTTATCGTTAAAACTCAAAGTTTTTAAACCATTTTTATTAGTTTCCTTTGATTTAAAGGTAGTTTACTTGCTTAGTGCTTACGCTAAGAGCTTATAGAAAGAATTTACCTTGGGAGTTGTAGAATTTTGTTTAATGATAATGGTACTTTTTTAAACAAGGAAAAATTGAAGAGGGAAGATGTAGGGTTATTTTGGGAATAATGGTGGGTGAGGAAAGAGTTTATGTGTTTTTACACTCTTAGGGAGGGTGGGAATATAATGTAGATAAAGAGATAAGACAATGTAATGGACATAGTACCACTCTTAAGTTTTTGCCTAAGGATTAAAGATGAAAAACAAAATAATATAATTTCAAAGGACTCCAAAGTGTGACCGATTTTTTTTCTTGTTTCAGTTTTGATGGGCCGCAAATGTAACGGGCCTGAACAAGAGTTATATCTTCAACAAAATAGATAGAGCCCATTTACCAAAAAGAAAAGATAAAGCCCACTACTAGTAGTGCGTACTATTCACCGGCGCGTAATTTAGCACACCTTTGAGCTCCTCGTCTCTCACTCACTGCTTCGAAATCTGGAAAAAAAGACTCACGCTTTTTCCTCTCCGAAGCCTCCTTCTTCTTCCTCAGACCGAATATTCCACATTTCGAAAACCTTTAGGGTTTTCTCTTCGACTTCTCATGGAGAATCGAACTCTTATTTTACTGCTATCCTTCTGCCTCTTCGCAGAAGCTTCACTTTCCCTCACATTGTCGTCGAAGCTCGTCCACCGCTTCTCGGAGGAGGCCATGGCGGTTTGGGAGTCCAGAAGCGGCGGAAACGCGTCCCTGAAGACATGGCCTAAGAGGAACAGCTTCAACTACTTTCAGCTTCTTCTGAAAAGCGATCTAAAGCGGCACAGACTGAAGCTGGGGTCGAAACGCGATCTTCTGATTCCTTCTCAAGGAAGCCAGACATTGTTCTTCGGAAACGAGCTTGATTGGTGAGTGTACTTCAGTTCCCTGTTTGGTTACTCAGGAAACGAAGCAAAAAAATATACTTTTTCTTGAAAATTAATTGAGTTTTTATGTGTTAATTATATGAATTTTTTTTTATGGATTTTCAGGTTGCATTATGCTTGGATTGACATAGGGACACCGAATGTTTCGTTTATGGTTGCATTGGATGGTGGGAGCGATTTGCTTTGGGTTCCATGTGATTGCATACAATGTGCCCCTCTGTCTGCCTCCAATTATGATTCTTTGGTATACCTTTCCCTTCTCAAATTACTAATTATTTGGGTCGCATTTTGTAGTTTTTAATTTATTTTTGTCCGGTAAATTTATTTGTCAAGTCTACTTGTCATTTGTAATTTTGTTTATTAATTATGATGATGTTTTCGTAATTTTTTTGGAAAATTGGCCTACTGATCATTTTTGAAACCCCAATGGCTGAAATGATCAATTTTTCAATATCGTCGTTATTTGATTTTGATCAGTTTAGTAATTGAGATTGGATTTCTGATTATTTTAGCAATTTGAGAATTATGCTTTCTTGATTATTATTTGGTCTGTGAAATATCTAGTTTGTTTCTTCTGTGTTCAAGTCTGGTAATTTCCTAAAAGATAATATCTCGACGGCTAGGACTTAATGTGTAGTTCATCTCACTTAATCCTTCAACTCTTCCCACTTTTGAGCTTCCCGTGACCTCTTTGTACTGGAATACTTTCACCTTGAAGTAATATACTATCTTTTGCTTGTCAAAAAAATTGTAGACACTACAGATACTAGCTAGTAACGGTAACGGGTTTAGCAGTTAATTCCCATGATTGATTGGCAGGTGCTCCCCCATATATGGAGCATCTATGGTGCAGGATAGGGATCTGAATCAGTATAGACCATCTTTATCAAGTACCAGCAAACAACTGAGTTGCAGCCATCAGTTATGCAAATCGAGCACGAATTGCAAAGGTCCAGCAGAACCTTGCCCTTACATTGTTCAGTACAAGTCAGAAAATACTGCAAGCTCTGGATTTCTGATTGAGGATGTTTTACATTTGACATCTGCCAGCAAAAATACAGCACCTAGTTCAGTGCAGGCTCCAGTCTTCGTTGGGTGTGTTTTCATTCAATGCTCTGCCTGTCTATTTTGGTTGTGACTGACTTGCTAGTTGGTATGCATGAATATCATAAGTGATGATTTGTTTGCTAGTTGTTAGCAATGGTTGATTTTTTTTTCTCTGTTTTATACTTTATTTTTCAAACAATGCAGCTGTGGTAGGAAACAAACTGGTGGCTATTTGGAAGGAGCTGCTCCTGATGGTGTCATGGGTTTGGGACCTGGGGAGATTTCAGTTCCGAGCGTACTTGCAAAAGCAGGAATGATCCAGAATTCATTTTCACTTTGTTTTGATGCCAATGGTTCGGGGAGAATTCTCTTTGGTGACCAAGGACATCTTGCCCAACAATCTACTCCTTTCTTGCCTATGGAAGAAAAGTAGTATGTGTCTCTTTAATTGATGTTGGTTTTATTAGCTTTGTGACTTCTGGAGCTGCTCACAAATCATATTTAGATGCTCTAGCTTTAAAAGGTATAATTTCTTTGTTATCTTGCTTCAGTGTTGCGTATTCTGTTGGAGTAGAGCAATGTTGTGTTGCGCGTTCCTGTCTGAAGCAAACTGGATTCCAAGCTCTGGTTGACAGCGGCTCATCTTTTACTTATGTTCCAACTGAAGTTTATGAAAAAATTGTATTTGAGGTGCTGTTTTTATTTTTATTTTTTTACTTATGTAAAATATGAATTTTATTTTAAAGGGTCCAAAACTTTGACCATTTGATGATAACAGTTTGACAAGCTAGTGAATGCTACTAGAATTGACCTCCAACAGTCGCCTTGGAAGTACTGCTATAATGTCAGGTTTGGATTTTACCCGAGGAGCTTTCTTAAAGCCTTTTTGCTTTATCTCATTTCTGTCAAACTGAATGTCTTGTTTTCTTGTGATGCAAAGTTCATTGGAGTTGCTTAACATTCCTACTATGAAACTCATGTTCCCTCTGAACCAAAGCTTTCTAGTCAATAAGCCAATATTTTCTGAGACTCTGGATCAGGTAAAGTAATTCTACTTCTTGAGGGCATAATACTTTCAAGGCATTTCATTTAGTTAAACTTGTTTAGATGAGAATCCTTGAGCCTTGAGGCCTTAGAGATGTTTATCGACATGGTTAGCATTTATTCCTTTTACTTGTGGCTAAGTTTTCTATATTTTGAAAATTTATAGTTGTGTTCAATTCTTGGAGGAAAATATTTTATCAATTTCTGCTAATCTTTTGTGTATGGCTCTGCGAAACATATTCTTTCTTAATTGTCATAACCTGGGAAAAGACGTGAGATATTATCAGGCTTTTTGGAAAAATCTGTGCCTCGTGAATAGTTTTACCGCTGCTGTTTGAAAAATCGTTTTGCCACTGCTTTTTGGAAAATTGTTTCCATAGTGCAGATCCAATTGGCCAAACTGTTCTCAGTTTTGCTATATGTGTATGCTTCTGTATAGTATATGGTAGGGTAATTAACCTTGGGTATGTTTGAATGAGGGTTTCACAAGACTCAAGGGATTGATGTCAAGCTCCGGAGAAATGGACCATAAAATGTAACATGGAGGGGATCCCATGTGAGAGGGATTTGCAAAACCCTACTTGGGAGGTGTCATAAAAAAAAACCGTCCCACATACTTTTGTAATGCACATGGAGGGTTTCTCTAATCCCCTCCATGTTACACTTTATGGTCCATTTCTTCATAGCTTGACATAAATCCTTTGGGTCTTGTAAAACCCTCATTTGAACATACTGAACTTCCGAAGTATATCTCAGCTTCATGCACTTGTAATGTATATCTTTTAGGATTTATTCTGTTCAAAGGCTTCAATATAAAATTTATAAATACATTGGAATTTTGGGTGCAGAAATATACGATATTCTGTTTAACTTTATTGCGGACAGATGATGAGTATGGCATCATTGGACGTGAGTAGACCCCTATGCCTGTTCCACTCTCTTGCTCTCATTCACGCACACTATATTTTTATGACCTGGATAACATTTATGTTGCAGAGAACTTCATGGTGGGTTATCGCCTGGTTTTCGACAGGGAAAATCTGAAGTTTGGTTGGTCCAATGCCAATTGTAAGTACCTAAAATTTACTGCTTATGCTGACTTGAAGTTTTAATTCTTTCAGCTATACACTTTGCTTCTCATCGACTTGAACTGATTTTATGAACATGTAAAATCTTTTTTTTTTTTTTTTTTTTTTGGTCCTTCGTTCAACATGCAGAATCTGCAGATTTGTGTGAAGAATGGCTCTTTAGATATGATATTATACAGTAAAAAACTTAAAAGTAGAAAATTGTCAGAATTATGTGGATGATCCTATATTGTTAGTTAGCTTATTGCATATGTCACTCTGTCTAAACTACTTAGTTGAAATTGATGTAGAGACCTCCGGCCTGACTTTTTAAGTGCCAATTTGGGCAGGTTTTTTCCCTCCCTTTCTGTTCAAAATTTATCGACCTGCAAGCAGGACTTTGGTCCAAAAAGCGGGGCAATACCCCGCCTCCAATTCACAATAAGTAAAATAACAGTCGGATTCTATTGACCTTTTTGTTACCTAATTTTGTGCAACAAATTGATTATGGTCATGTTAACTTGATTTCTATGTATACTGATTTCTCATTTTAATTAAATGTTTAAATTCGATTTTTGTTTGAAACAAACCCTTCGGATTGGTCTTTTCATGTTTGGATCGTGGATCACCTTATTTTGAATACTACATCGCTTAGATTACAGATAAATTTCTACTTAAGGTTCTTAATATCAGTGGCGTCCAAACCCCCTCTTCTATGCATGTGGTAACACTAGTGCTTTTATTCTGCAGGTGAAAATAATAATCACGGTAAGAAAGTTAATCAGGCGCCATCAACTAACGGGTCAACAAGCCAACTCCCAGTCCCAACCAGTGAGCAACAGAACATCTCCAACCCTCACACCGTTGTACCGGCCATTGCCAGGAAGGCCAAACCCTCTGCAGCAGCATCCAGGCAAATCCCTCTTCTGCTCTGCTTGACCAGTTCTTTACTTTTGCTAATGTGTCTATTAAATCATTAATCTTACCTAGTTGAACCCTTCGCACGTGTAAACAAATTTCTTTATACTATTATCGAGCTCTCCAAAATTCAAATGGTTTTTACTATTCCTGTTGGTTTTTGTATCGATGAGCACTGGGAAGATCTTTTGTTGGTGTATCTACTTTGAGTTGGTAATTACCTTTGTTTCTGTAGTGTTGTGCTTTTTTTATGTTGCTAATGGAACACGTACCGTTGTTTATTAGCTCCTTAGATTTGATTTATCTTAATTTTTGTCATAATATTGACAAGTATCCCAACTAAATTTTGTGGTCGGCAGATTAGATTCATGGATTTAGAAAATATTTAGGAGATTCATAGACCTAATTTCCAATGAAAGTGACGGGTCCTTTTAATGTTGTATTACGTATTCAGATAGGAACATTGACAGACATTATAGTTTTTTTTGTTTTTGTTTAATGTTGTATTATTAAATAAACACTCTGAAAGTCAAGAAAATCATGGTTCCAGGATCTGGTGACTGCTTAAAATATGAGGTAATTACACTAAATAGATTGAGCTGTGTCGGAATTTCAATCCCATGGTGGAATCTGGATTCCGATCTTGATATATTTATTGTTTGAGGATAAAAATGATTGTGATTGCTACGCGGCGAGTTCTTTAAAGAAAAAGATGATCAGATGGATGAGTTGTTATTCTGTAGTCTTTTTCTTTGCTACTTGCTGGTTGTTTTCACACACATATTTTAGCGACTGTGACACATTGATTGTATAAATCTCACATCGTGAACTCGACACTTTTATTAGAAAATCTCATGAACTGAGACTCAAAATTAATTAACCGTGATGATTGGTAAATCTCGTATCATGAGGCTCACGTATAACTAATGAGTAATTGTGACAAATTCATATATCTCATATTGTGAGTTTTGCTCCGATTTACGAATTTGCATGTGGATAGTTGAGGTTAAGATTTATACTTATTTATAGTTATACTATTATTTTTGTTACAAGATTTTTCATTTCTACCAAACCCGTTTTTGGCTAGGGCAAGTAGGTTGCCCCTCTTGCAAGAAGCCTACTCATATGTTTCTTGTAATCTTGTGGTCAAATTATTTTTCTTAATATTGGCTACTAGCTGCATCTAATGTCTTGTTCCCTTCACATATTTGTTTGTATAACTAAAAATACATTTTATTCTTTATGTTAATATGATTTAGGATTTGGAATATTCACTTTTGACACACATTTTGACATCAGTTTTTGTGGGGCTCACTCTGTAATATATTTCAATGATTCAACTGTTTATTTTTTGTCTTATCTCAAAAATCATGCCTATAAAAAATTACCAAAATTTGAAACTATTTGACCATTGGATTAAGTTTAGCGTTTCTTTGTAGAACCGTATTCATCTATGTTTTTACTACAAATGAATATTTTAATAGTTTTAAATTTGTCTAATTTTTTGCAAGGATGATCTATGAATAATATATTAAAATATAAACGATTTAGATTTTTGAAATACACAACAAAGTAAGCCCTATAAGACGTGTGTCAAAAACGTGTATTTTCGAAACCCATACATATATATATATATATATATATATATATATATATTGTCAATAGTTAGGTGGGGTTTGAGGAGGTACAGAAAAAAAATAGCGAGGAAGCCTCAAATTCGGTTGAGGAGGGTCACAAGAGTGCTTGAATTTCACTAAGGACTGGCCCTGCTCATGCTTTATATAATTGGTGTCTTGTTTTTTGCGTGGGGGCCTCACCACTAAGATTGGGCATCTTCCACAGTACCCAAAAACCATCCTCGAAATGAACTTTGCAGAAAGGGGTAACAAATAAACCATAGACGACGGAGGTATAGGTCATGACCCGTACGTGTGAAGCCATGCATGCATGCGTGCAAGCACCAATTATGAAGCCAACACTGAATAATGCGTGTTCCTTCGATATTTATATACCTACCAGAATAAAGGTGCCACCTGATGTTTGAGTTTTTAAAATAAAAGCTCATAATAATTGGTCGACAAAGCTTAATAATTGGTTTATAAAATTTGGTGACGAGGGCACCAATTTATAGAGATATAGCACAGAGTCCATTAGCTAGCTAGGCATGACGGTAAGGGACATAGTTATGGAAATTATATGAATATGGCATCATTGGACGCTTTCATTGGCAGGCCCCGATGTCTGTGGCTTTACACTTTCTTCCCTAGTGATAAGTATTTATATGTAGGGGTGGGCACTTAGAACCGAAAATCGAAACTGAAACACGAACCAAATCAAACCGCACCGAACGATTTGGTTTTGTGATTTTGAAACCGAACCGCAACATAGAAAATGGTTTGGTTTCGGTTTTGGCTTTTGAAAACCTCACCGAAACTGAACCGCACCGTAAATATTAATAAACATTTAATTAAATGTCCATATTAGATTTCATGTTTTAATTGGTTGCTTATTAGAATCTATACACTTAGTATGGACTCAACCACACTAGAATATCATCATTCACCACTTTTTTTCGTTCATTAACTTGAAGGACCTTTGTTATTTTATATCATCATACACACACACACATATATGTACAAGGGTGGACTAATCATGTTATCAAGAGTTGAACAATGATCTAATGAAGCACTCATTTGAAGTATGATATTACATATTATAGTATGAAAGTTTCACTCATATTTAATGAATTCAAAGTTATTCAACTTGTTTTATGTTATACATTGTACGGGACACCCTTTTGTTGCACAAACCATATTTTAACATCACAACTGCATGCAACATGCTCATTGTTTACATAACAAATGTCTTTTTCCTATTGCTACTGGGAAATGTTTATTAATATGTTAAATTGCAAATTGTACATTTTTTCTTAAAAACCAAACGGAAACCGTTTGAAACCGCACCGAACCGGATCAAATGGTTTGGTTTCATTTCGGTTTTGGCTTCAAAACCGCACCGAACCGAACTGCAAAAAATTTTGGTTTTGGTTTCGGTTTCACTCAAAACCGCACCGAACCAAACCATGCCCACCCCTTTATATGAGTTCGTTGAACGAAAGAGGAAGTGAATGGTGTTTCATTTGGAGAGGATTATAAGAAAGATTAGACTCCCCTATAATCCTACCATTTTAAGGAGGATTTGAATGGATAATTTTATCATTTTTCTCTTTAACATAATTGGGAGTCAGAAGATCCATAGTACCTGCAGCCCCACGAACTTCATATTCATCATTTTTTAAGGCGGCGGTGGCAGTGACGGTAGGGTGAAGGGGGGGGAAGGGATCTCTTTTCTGCAACAAAAAAAAAAAAACAGAGCAAATTTTACTTGACACAACCTAACGATTCATCCAACACCAATGATCTGTGCCTGGAATGCATTGCTAGTATATTTATTTTAATATTATATATTTCGGTCTCACTATTAGAAATAAGGCGTTGTCTTACGAATTTTGTCTGATGAACCACTTTTCGTCAGGTAAAAGGACTTTACTCAACGATTTTTTTCAGTTGGTAAGACAAAGTTGGTCAACATTTAGTGTTTACTCAAAATCTTTACGATGGAAGACAGTTGTAGGGTAAGGTGAAATTCAATGGGTAACTTTTTGGCACCAAAAAGAAAAAATGGGGCATAATATCTGAAGAATATCTGAAGTTTGCTTGATGAAACTGAGATTCGTTGGTTAGATTTACGTTGCCCAACAGCCCAGTTCGTGGGCACAAGTGTTAGGTCGTTAGGAAAATACCTACAATGACGTGTAAAAAAATCCACCAACACAAACTTTGCTTGACGATTTCCTTGTGGTTGCTCGATGGAATGGTTCATCTGGCAAACCCCTATTCATCATAAAGGTATGTGCCTTCTTCTTTTTATTTGTTGAATAAAGTTTTATTGAATGTGTGATTAATTAATTTTAAATATTGTAGGTTTGTGATTTGATTGGAAAAAAAAAATTAACGGAAAGGTATGTATTTGTCTCTAAACTATAAATTAGTAAGTTTGAGTTTGTTTAATTGTGGGTTATGTGAAATTTTGAGTTTGCGTGTTACTGAAAATATGTAGCTTAGGCAATCATTAGTCTAGGAAATCATGGTGTAAAATTTGTTAAAATTGTGTTCGTTTATATAAAATTAATTATGTTCATTAACTTCGTATAATAAATTCAAAAAAACCTTAGAACTATTTGAGACTCTGTTGGATGCGTGTGTAGATGGAATATGTGGCTTCGCGATCTAACTGATTCTTGAATTGTCCATTTTCGACAATTTGGGAGTGCACTAGTATGTGTTTAGTGTTTGTGGTAAAAGTGGCTAAGTTTCGTTTGTAGAAAGTTCGGTTGTATCTATCTAATGTTCTTCGAGTGCATACTACCCGAAACCTTTTCGAAGTACAGAGCAACCACATTGTTCATCCACCTTTCAAGATGTCAGGTGTCTCCATGTCAAATTATCAGAGAGATGCGCCAAAGGCCGCTTCCAACAATATCGATATTGCCTCTAACTTATTAACTACCACCTACACAGTTCAACAGGTGTAGGGTTTTATCAAAAGGCTTCAGTATTAGTTGGAGTGGAGTTGTGATATTTAAATTCTTCTTTTTTTAGAGATACGGTTGATGTGGGATATTTCAACACACCCTTTCACGTAGGACCCAATTAGTGGGTCACAAGTGAGAGATCCACACATTAACAATCACGTGGAGCTAAAGCGACTAATCCTACACGTAGGGCCAAGAGACCCACCATCATTGTGTGGGGCCAAGGGAACCCACCTATCACATGGCAGTATGGGCCTGCTACCTTCCATGAGCTAAATGGTCAAATTATCAGAGAGACGGGCCAAAGACCCACTTCTAACAACACCAATATTGTTCAAAATCTTTGTTTTAAGACCATTTAGCTCACCTCTCATAACTAGGATATGCTCAAATTTGTTGTAACAAACAATCTCTCAATGACCTCTCCAAATTTGCTACTAGTTGTAGATGAGACATATTGAGACTCAAAAACCTTTAAATTATTTATCCTCTTTTGTTTACATAACGCAATATCATGACTATTTGCTCTTTAGTTAAAACATCAAGTGATTCATCAACCAAAAGAGAAAAAAAATGCACCTTCAATATCTTTATTGATTGCATCAATAGTTTCAATGGCATAAGCATGGACAAGATATTTTTTGAATATCGGAAGAAATATAATTCATATTTTTTAGAGCATTCTCAAACACAACATTTCTAATGATCACTAGTTCCAGATAATTCCCCTATTTCTTTATTTCAACGATTCATCATGGCCACGAAAGGAAGACCTTGTCACAACAACCATCTAGTGCAATCAAGTGTGCCACTCAATAAAATGTGATAATTAATGTGAGCTTATTGGGTTTCTTGATCAAAAAGGCAAAATGCAACATCATTTGTTATACCATACTCCAATCACTCAGATAAATCAAATCAATGGGTGATAATGAAGGAAAAAGTTTGTCCTAGCTAAGAACATGTGAGAATATTTGAACACATATGCAAACTATTAACACATTAAAGTAGGCATGCATTAAAAAACAATTCTAAAACCCATGACTTTCAAAGCCTAGTGAATGGTGAACCACAAGACTCTTTAACAACATTAAAGAGAAAGAAGGTTTTAGAGATTCATTACCCTTGAAGCTCATCCTTGTTTACACAAGGGATTCACCCAAGTGGAGGGCCTTCAAGTCACCTCCTAGCTCCTTGGATCTTCCTTGTGATTTTCTTCCTTTTGATGCTCCTTTGCTCCTTGAGGATGTGAGGAAAATGATCTCCAAAAACACCAAAGATTTGGTGTCTCTAAGTCTCCACACCAAGGATGAGGTGTGAAGATGAAAATGGATGACTTAGAGAAGAAAAGATTGCTAGCTATATCTTCTCTAAGTGGCCGGCCTCCTTTAGAGAAAAGGAGAGAAAATGTTTCTCATCTTTGCCTCAAGAAAACCCTAATGAGGTAAAAGCTATAAAGATGCTTTTATATCTCTTTTCTTAGGTGAGTGGCATACTTTCAATTAAGCAAAACTTACCACTCCCTCACTATGGCCGGCCTCTTTTAAGTGATTGGGCTATTTGCCCATATTTGTTTTAGTTGTCATACAACTTAAACATAATGGGCCTAGTGGACTAAACCCTTTTGGACCCCGAAGCCCAAAACTAACTTAAAAGCTCAATACGAACCTTTCGTATAATTAATTAACTAATTAATTAACCTTGACCATATTTCAATTAAACCATTTAATTGCTTATCCATTTCATTTTTATTTCTTCACTTTCATCCTTACTCGATGTACGATCCATTAGGTTCCAATTAGCGAGGCAGTGGGCGATTGTTACTCTTAACGATCGATTGTGAATTGAAACTACATTTCAATTCTCCCTTTGATTAAGATTAGTGTTTGCTAATCTTTAGGGCTTCCACAAACCATGAGTGACACCTAGCAACATGTCATGGCTACCCAAGCTAAATAGAATTGGTTGGAGAACCTATCCAGTAACAATTACAATGCAATACGGTTCTTCTCTAATACAATACTCTTAATCACATTGTTTGAGTGATAGTTTGTATCATGTCTACTATCCAATGTGATACTTCTCTATATGATTCAATTGAATATGATTTGGAACATACTTCCTAAGTCATATTCGTATGCTTTGGCCAAAGACTCCCGAATCATATCTTAGAGTATTCTACTTTCACCATGGAAGGTTAGAGATTCCTTGTTATGCATTCATATGCCTACATGACTAGATAGCTTGACCCCAACAATGCCGTGGACACTCTCGATGGAATGCCTTTGACATGATCAAAGATCAAGGACCTAACCATTAGACATCTATGATGCCTCAGGTCAAAGGACTACTTTGCATATTGCAACTTACGAGTTCTTACATGACATATATGTTTGAACTCTCTTTTGATCGTTGTTCAGTGTACTCGATTACTCTTTCAAGCACCTATGTGTTTGTCTTAGTGTCCAACACTAAATGACTTGAGACTAGTCATACTCACGCTTGAGTTGACATAACACATACTAACTTTAGCAGATTGTCAATGCCCAATTGGCAATCCTATGGCTAGAAACGTTTTAGGAATGAACATAAGAGAAAGGTCTCGTTAATCTAACTTATTTAAATCACTTCTCTCTTAGATCAAATACATTCCTTGGATTCCCTTATTGTTTAAACACATGATACAATAAATAGTGATTAACAATAAGCTTTGCCCTTCATTAAACATATAATAGTTTAATACAATAAGTATTCCAAAAACTATTACATCAAATGAGTGGCTTTGTGGGCATACTTCCAACAGATAAAACATCAATTGTCCCTTCCTTATAACTTTTCTTGGCATTTTGTGGGTTTAGGTTGACAAGGACCCTTTTGTAGATAATGTCTATGGATTGCTTTGCGATAAGAAGATTAGCCAATATTTCATCCAACTCAGTGACCTCACTTTGTTGTGAACTACTCAAAATATTTAAAGGAAGATTTTGGACTAACCGGACCATTCGAAGGAGGATTACCCAGAATATTCGAAAGAGGATTTATGCATTGTTTCTTATAATATCATTTTATTACGTAATTGTATGAGAAAAATGGTCTTAGATTCTTAGTCCTACAATCTAATATGACTAATAACTAATTAAACAACAATTCAATTAATCAAATAATCAATAATCATATAAATTACCCATTATTCAATAATCAACAATTCAATTAATCAACAAGCATATCAAATAATCAATGACCATATTAAACTATATCAATTAAACAAAATTTCATATTAAATTATCAATTAGGGATTTAAATTTGAATTTTTTTTTATAGAGATTTACCTCAAAATTGGCGATTCTTGGTGGTGGGACTGACGAGTGACGACTACGTGGTGGGCGATGGCCCGTGAAGAGGGCGTCGGCACATGGCTAAGAGGTGGTGGCCTATTGCTTGGAAGTTGGGCCAATACTGCCAGATAGGGGTGGGTTCAAATAACCGAAAACCAAAAAAAACCGAAAACCAAACCGAACTGAGGCCGAAAAAAACCGAACCGAAACTGTCAAACCGAACCGAACCGAATCTGGCTGGTTCGGTTTCGGTTTTTGAGGTCTGGAAACCGAACCGGACTGAACCGAACCGAAAAAAAAATATATATATAAATACTAAAAAACCTGTTGTCGTCAAGGTTTGAACCCCTGACCTGCAGGTTGGGTTTAGGTGCTGCAAGCCAACTTGACAGTAGGCTTTATGTTGTTATAATTGTACCAGTATATTATTTATAGGTTTCTTATATTGAATGCTTTATAAAATTTCTTAAGCTTAAAACCCTAGCCGTCTCAGTGTCCCACTCTCATTTCATTTTCAGATCTCAAAGTTTGAGACTCAAATACTCGCTCTCTCTCCCCGCCGCTGCTTCCTTTCTGCCTTGCTTCCTCAGTCTCTCTCTCTCTCTCTCTCTCCCTCTCCTTCCTCTCTTCCTCCAAATCACTCTCTCTCCAGTGTTCTCTTGTCCTCCTCGCGGATTCTTTCTTCCAAACAATGATTTTCCCTTGCCCCTTTCGAGACCCGACGAAAAGAGGAATTGTAAGAGCTTGCGACAATCACTGCGATGTCGCTGCAGCAAAGGTTGTGGGTTTTATTTATTTTTCAGTTTATGGGTTTTTAATTTTATGGTTACCCATTTGAAATTTATGTAATTTAAGGTGGAAAAGTTTGTATTTTTCTCTGAATATGTTTTTTATTTTTCTAGATCTATTGTGGACTTGACTATGAATTTGAATGTGGGCACTGGGCATGCGATATTGGAGTCCGATTATGGCATTTAGATGAACTCATTTGCTTTTTTTTTTGTTTCGATCTGCATCAGTTAATTTGTTGAATTATTTCATGATTTTGCAAATTTTAAAGTTTTAGAATTTCGAATCCTGTACATTTCCTTGAAGAATATATGTTTCTGTATTTGCTTAAGTTTTGAAATTTTGAATTCGATCTGCTTGATCATAAGTAGTTGAAATGCTTGAATATATTCAGGATTTTGAGGCTCTCACTTCGCTGATATATGAGAACTGGGAGGTTGATAGTTTTTGAGAAAAAAAAAAAACCGAAAAAACCGAAACCCGAACCGGAAAAAACCGAAACCGAAAAAAACCGAACCGTGAAGAGGGCATTGGCACATGGCTAAGAGGTGGTGGCATATTGCTTGGAAGTTGGGCCAATACTGCCAGAAGCTCCTGTCTTTTTTTTTTTTGGAGTCTATATCCAACTCACCAATTGGTTGTATAATGGGGGACGAGTAGCCCCTTGTTATGTTATATTTATTTTACAAAGGAAACAATGCCGTTTCAAGTTTCAACTTTATCAGTTTTTTTTTTTTTTTCTCGAGTCTAAAATGACGTTGCTTTGGGTTGGGTGTTTAAAAAAAAAAGGAATAGCAGCAGGGAAGATTGCAGGTTTTTCGTGCAGGTTCAGAGGAATTAAAAGGTGGATTATTGCTTTTAGGGTTGATTTCCGACGACAGAAGGTGTAACCGCGCCTTCTTATGCCTCTGTATAGCTTTGTTGGTAAATGTAGTCAACCCAACTCTTTTTTTATACCTAATTATATGTAGTTATTGACCCTAAAAACTACTTAGCCTATGTGGCGCGCATGATGAGTAACTAAGGAGCTAACTACGTCATTCGGTTGAATGCGAGACGTGTCAACTTGTTAGTCGAGTTCGGCCGGGGAGTAAAATGAATGTTGATGCGGTGTTGGGTATGCTACTGACTTCTTGATCTCGCGACTGTGGCCGAGGAAGGAACATGTCTCGGCCTTCGAGTTCGAGAGTCTGAAGACAAGGTTGCTAGTTTTGCGAAGTTCAATATCAAATTCGATTTTCAGTGTGCCGAATGTAATAACCTGGTAACACCTCACATCGCCGAGAAGGTTGATGAGATAACCTCTTCCAACAAGGACTCGAAAATCCTTGTCGACAGAGACTTGGATAAATAACCAGTCGGTCTCGAGCAGTTTATCCAAACTTAAGGTGTTCCTCGGTCGGCTAGTTTTACGGCTCCAGTGCTGTTTGTCTAAGCTGATGATGTTGCCGGTTGCCTGCACAATGCTGTTTATCCAAATTAAAGATGTGTTGGCGGGGAAAAAGAAAATAAAAATCTCAAGATGTTTGACAGGTTTGCGTAGGACAGTTGTGTGTTGAATTGGAGAGGCTTTGAATGATGCATCCCTCCTCTCTATTTATAGTAGCGATTTCCCAAATACCGAACTAGAACTTCACTCGGACGGAAGTCCTCATCCCAGTCCAACTTGGCCTCGACCAATCCTAACCTCTATAGGACTCTAAACCAAGCTCTTTAATCGTTTAAATTCATCCATTGAATTTCGGCATCTTTTCAGATCTAGAAGCTTTTAACCTCTAAAGAATCCCTCTTGTATTACGATTCGACCATCTTACCTTTATCCAAGCGGAAATCATATTCTGATAGGACTCAACCGAACTCAAATGGGCTCGACCCATGGTAAGATATTCTCGATACTTCTTAGAGCACCTCCAGCGGGGGAGGTTGCTCGGGGGCTGTGGATCAAACAGTAGGAAATTGCTGGGGGGATGAGCTCCAACGTATGGAAGCCCGAGCAACAGGCGAGGCCCGAGGATCAGGCCCGTCGAGGATTGCCAGCCCGAGAGCCCGAGGGCTGCGTCAGGCGCGTGCGTTTCACGCGCGCGTCGGCGCGAGTCGTCTGACAAAAAAACAGGGTTGGGGCCCGCGATTTCAGTTTTGAAAAGTAACCGTGGCTTCCCCATGTCTGTTCGATTGAAACGGTCATATTTTATGGACCGTTGGATTTCCAACGGTAAAAAACATTTAAAAATCTCATTTAATTTCATCCGTTTGATCTAAGATCAACGGTTCACGTTATTAGGCTTTGTAAATTATATAAAAAAAAGAAAAAACTGTTTAAAAATCTAAAATGTTACCGTTGTGACACGTGGCACAATCTGGAGTGTTGGAATTTAAATTTTTTTAAATCCAACGGCAGAGATTAATTAGGTGAATAAAAATTTAAAAAAATGTAAAAAAATTCTTAAAAATCCGAAAAAAAATTATGAAAAATTATAAAAAATTTTGATTTTACTTTTCTATAAATACCTTCTCATTATCTTCTACCCTACACCACAATTTCATATTTTCTCAACTACTTTCAACCACATTCCTATCTTTCTTTCAAAGTTTCAATCCAATTTTTTTCCAACAAAATGACTACTCAACCAGGTACAAATTGGACGCTTCTTGAAGATGTTGCGTTGTGTACTAGTTGGGTTCAAGTTACTCATGATTCGATTACGGGTAATGAGATGCAGTTGCGAGAAATGTGGAGTCTTATTCATACCAATTATCTTGAGAAAATGGGTGGGCAAAGAACTAAAGAATCGATGTCCAGTCATTGGAAATTACTTAGTCAATCGTTTAGTACGTGGAGAGATGCCTTGGCACAAGCTAGTGGTAATCTTCGAAGTGGGGAAAATTTAACGGATCAGGTAACAATATATTATTTATTTGTTAGCTACTTTCATTATATTTATTTGTTTGTATTATTTATTTGTTATCTTCTTTCATTATAATTATTTGTTAGCTACTTTCATTATATTTATTTGTTTGTATTATTTGTTACCTACTTTCATTATAATTATTTGTTTGTATTATTTATTTGTTACCTACTTTCATTATAATTATTTGGTTGTATTATTTATTTGTTACCTACTTTCATTATAATTATTTGTTAGCTACTTTCATTATATTTATTTGTTTGTATTATTTGTTACCTACTTTCATTATAATTATTTGTTAGCTACTTTCATTTATAATTATTTGTTTGTATTATTTATTTGTTACATACTTTCATTATAATTATTTATTTGTTACCTATTCTCATTATAATTATTTGTTTGTGTAGGAACTTCAAGCACAAGCTTGGTATGGTGCCAAAACCAACAGCAAAAACAAAACATTCACCTGGTTTGAATGTTGGAATATTGTCAAAGATTGTCCTAAATTTAGAGTTGTGCATGTCGGTCCAAAAGTTTTCATGAACAGCACCCCTCTACACTCTACACCTGAGCATGCCTCGCATGATCATGATGAAGATGATTATGAAGAAGTGCCTGAAACGCCCCCCGTTGAACAAGCGTCGGGGTCGACCCGTTTTCCAATTAGGCCTCAAGGTAAGAAGGCTTCAAAGAGAAAAGGTAATGCTTCCAAGAATGATTATGCAAAGTATATGGAAGATCTTGCCCGCCAAGGTGAATTGAATTTGGCCCGGGAAATGGCTAAATTTGAGGCTGATAAGGCTAGAGAAGATGCAAAAGCTGCAGCTTTTGAGAGAAAATTTGAGGCTGATGAGAGAGAAAGAGAACTACTTCGGCAAGAAAGGGAACATAGAAGAGAAGAAAGAATGGCTGAACGAGATCGTGACATTATGAAGGAGCCTTTAGAAGGGAAGTCTCCAGACTCTAAATATTTTTGGAAGTCAGAGAAAGCGGACGTGGTGCGAAGGAGGCGTGCAAGAGAAGCGAGAGCAAGAGGAGATGGTCCTAGCTAGGCCTGGCAATTCCTGACACGACCCGATAACCCAACACGACACGACACGAAATTAACAGGTGTTCGGGTCGACACGATAACGAAACGGGTCGTTATCGGGTAACCCGATAAGCACCTGTTAAGATAACGGGTTTGTTCGGGTATACACGTGGGTAACACGATACACGATAAGCAGAATATTAATTTAATAATTTATAACCCTAAAAAAATACTATAATAATTATATATATATTAATTTAACAATTTTATACCCCTAAAAACTATAATAATTATATATATATATATATATTAAATTAACTATAATAATTATAATAATTATATATACTATAATAATTATACCAAAATATTAACTTTAATAATTATATATATATATATATATTAAATTTTATACCCCTAAAAACTATAATAATTATACATACAAAATAAATATATTTAAATCTACTTAATAAATAAATATATATATATACACACACACACCATTGAACTTCATGGGATACGAATTATACGAAACTAATTTCAAAGATCCAACCGTCAAACATGTTTGTATATACTTCGAGATCGCATACGCCAAATATTGCAAAAAACAAACATTTAGAAAGCAAGTAACGGGACAAAACTTTTTGACGGTTATAAACGAAAAATCACGATTTAACGGTCATTTTAACTCCGATTTTGATGATTTTTTACAACCACACTCCTTGACCCTATATGAATACAATGATTGAATTCGATCTTCAATTTAAAATATTTACACTAGTGGATACCACAAAATCTTATGTTATACTTAATAAAAGTATGAATAAACTCTTAAGTATTAGTGAATCTATTGTTTTGATGGGATACTCATTCTACAAAACTAGTTTCAATGATCCAACCGTCAAACATGTTTGTATATACTTCGAGATCGCATACGCCTAACATTGCAAAAAACAAACATTCAAAGATCAAGTAATGGGACAAAAGTTTTCGACGGTTATAAACGAAAAATCACGATTTAACGGTTATTTTAACTCCGATTTTGATGATTTTTTACAACTACACTCCTTGACCCTATATGAATACAAGTAATGAATTCGATCTTCAATTTAAAATATTTACACTAGTGGATATCACAAAATCTTATGTTATACTTAATAAAAGTATGAATAAACTATTAAGTATTAGTGAATCTATTGTTTTGATGGGATACTCATTCTACGAAACTAGTTTCAAAGATCCAACCGTCAAACATGTTTGTATATACTTCGAGATCGCATACGTCAAAAATTACAAAAAACAAACATTCAGAGATCAATTAACGGGACAAAACTTTTCGACGGTTATAAAAAGAAAAATCACGATTTAACGGTCATTTTAACTCTGATTTTGATGATTTTTTGCAGCTACACTCCTTGACCTTATATGAATACAATGATTGAATTCGATCTTCAATTTAAAATATTTACACTAGTGGATACCACAAAATCTTATATTATACTTAATAAAAGTATGAATAAACTATTAAGTATTAGTGAATCTATTGTTTTGATGGGATACTCATTCTACGAAACTAGTTTCAATGATCCAACCGTCAAACATGTTTATATATACTTCGAGATCGCATACGCCAAAAATTGCAAAAAAAAAACATTCAGAGATCAAGTAACGGGACAAAACATTTCAACGGTTATAAACGAAAAATCACGATTTAACGGTCATTTTAACTCCGATTTTGATGATTGTTTACAACTACACTCCTTGACCCTATATGAATACAATGATTGAATTCAATCTTCAATTTAAAATATTTACACTAGTGGATACCACAAAATCTTATGTTATACTTAATAAAAGTATGAATAAACTATTAAGTATTAGTGAATCTATTGTTTTGATGGGATACTCATTCTACGAAACTAGTTTCAAAGATCCAACCGTCAAACATGTTTGTATATACTTCGAGATCGCATACGTCAAAAATTACAAAAAACAAAAATTCAAAGATTATTAAAGGGACAAAACTTTTCGACGGTTATAAAAAGAAAAATCACGATTTAACGGTCATTTTAACTCTGATTTTGATGAATTTTTGCAGTTACACTCCTTGACCTTATATGAATACAATGATTGAATTCGATCTTCAATTTAAAATATTTACACTAGTGGATACCACAAAATCTTATATTATACTTAATAAAAGTATGAATAAACTATTAAGTATTAGTGAATCTATTGTTTTGATGGGATACTCATTCTACGAAACTAGTTTCAATGATCCAACCGTCAAACATGTTTATATATACTTCGAGATCGCATACGCCAAAAATTGCAAAAAAAAAACATTCAGAGATCAAGTAACGGGACAAAACATTTCAACGGTTATAAACGAAAAATCACGATTTAACGGTCATTTTAACTCCGATTTTGATGATTGTTTACAACTACACTCCTTGACCCTATATGAATACAATGATTGAATTCGATCTTCAATTTAAAATATTTACACTAGTGGATACCACAAAATCTTATGTTATACTTAATAAAAGTATGAATAAACTCTTAAGTATTAGTGAATCTATTGTTTTGATGGGATACTCATTCTACGAAACTAGTTTCAATGATCCAACCATCAAACATGTTTATATATACTTCGAGATCGCATACGCCAAAAATTGCAAAAAACAAACATTCAGAGATCAAGTAACGGAACAAAACATTTCAACGGTTATAAACGAAAAATCACGATTTAACGGTCATTTTAACTCCGATTTTGATGATTGTTTACAACTACACTCCTTGACCCTATATGAATACAATGATTGAATTCGATCTTCAATTTAAAATATTTACACTAGTGGAAACCACAAAATCTTATGTTATACTTAATAAAAGTATGAATAAACTCTTAAGTATTAGTGAATCTATTGTTTTGATGGGATACTCATTCTACGAAACTAGTTTCAATGATCCAACCGTCAAACATGTTTGTATATATTTCGAGATCGCATACGCCAAAAATTGCAAAAAACAAACATTCAGAGAGCACGTAACGGGACAAAAGTTTTCGACGGTTATAAACGAAAAATCACGATTTAACGGTTAATTTAACTCCGATTTTGATGATTTTTTACAACTACACTCCTTGACCTTATATGAATACAATGATTGAATTCGATCTTCAATTTAAAATATTTACACTAGTGGATACCACAAAATCTTATGTTTATACTTAATAAAAGTATGGTATAGTACTATTGTTTTATTTTTTTTCATAATTATTTTGGTAAACTTCTCATAATTTGAATGATTTTTAATGTTTGGTTTTTTCTATGCTTAGTTTATGTAGAAGATAGTTATGACCTGGAAAACCTTACTGAAAACATCATCAACATAACTCTTGAAGGCAATAGATCAAGCCAAAGTTCCAATGCAATTTCATGATGATCGATGTAAATCGAGGATTTTGTAAATTGAGGTTTAAACTTTTGAGAAAGATTTCACAACCTTGAAAACAAAAACTGTTTCATTTTGCATATCCTTGCACATTTAAAATTTGTAATAAATTAGTAGTGTATGTATTATTTTTTTATTAGGCTCTTATTTTCGAGTGTAGATGTAGTACTTAAACGACAAATGTGTTTTAATGTTTTGAAGTAATATTTATGTGGCAATGTGTGGTATGTGCAAATTTAAGAAAAAAAATATATTTTTCTTAACGGGTCATAACGGGTCGGGTCACTTTACCCGTTGGGTAAAGTGACACGACCTGTTAAGGATCCGTTAAGATAACGGGTGTGACACGACACGACCCGTTAAGATAACAGGTGTTACACGAAAACGACACGAACACGACTGACACGACCCGTTTGCCAGGCCTAGTCCTAGCACCACAAGAGAAGATTATCCTAGCACGACAAGAGAAGATCATCCTAGCACCACAAATTGGTTAGGTGATGGTTATCATCCATTCACGAACCCATAATTTTCCAATCAATTCGGGTTGTAATTTCTTATTCATTGAATAGAGTACTTTATGTTGTTTCCAATTTATTGAACTTAGTACTTTATTCAAAACACATTTAAACACACCAAATAAAATAACATCAACACACCAAAAAAACACACCAAATAAAAACAAACACCAAATAAAATAAAATAACATTTCAACTCACTAAATGAACTAAAAAAACACACCACATAAAATAAAATAAACACACCAAATAAAAACAAACACCAAATAAAATAAAATTACATTTCAACTCACTAAATGAACTAAAAAAACACACCACATAAAATAAAATAAACACACCAAATAAAAACAAACACTAATGAACTTAAGTATCGTCAGCACCCCTCAATTCCCACTGGTGCTCTATCAAGTCAAGTTGGCGGGCATTGTGCATATATGACCTTTGAAGTGCAGTATATCGTTGGATGATCCTTTCATTGTAACGTCCATCCCTTTCTAATGGCTCATGTTGCACGGGCTCATCGGTGGCGTCATGAGCACAATATATACGTGTTCTTGAATTGTTCATCGTGTCTGGCTCATATTCATCAACGGCTTCATAATCGTACTCATCTTCCACAATCATGTTGTGAAGAATGATGCACGTCATCATGATGGATCGAAGCGACTCTACATCAAACAATCTGGCAGCACCCCTGATGATCGCCCAGCGAGCTTGGAGGATACCGAAACAACGCTCCACATCCTTCCTGCACCCTTCTTGACATCTTGCAAAGTGTTTTTCCTTTGCACTGCGCGGACGTGGCACTGTTTTGACAAATGTTGACCACCTTGGGTAAATGCCATCAGCTAGGTAGTATGGCCCGTCGTACATACGTCCATTGACCTCATACGTGACTTTTGGTGCCTTTCCTTGTAGGACATCGTTGAACACTGGGGATTGGGCAAGGACGTTGAGGTCATTTTGAGCTCCCGGAACCCCGAAAAAGGCGTGCCAAATCCATGTATCAAAAGATGCCACCGCCTCCAAAATGATACTTTTTGATCATTTTCTATCCCCATAAGCACCTTGCCATGCACTTGGACAGTTTTTCCAAGTCTAGTGCATACAATCAATGCTTCCAATCATCCCTGGAAAACCTCGCATCTCGCCTTTCTTCATAAGCCTTTGTAAGTCCATATGAGTAGGTTTCCGGAGGTACTCTGCGGTGTAGATAGATTCGATTACCGAACAAAACCTCATCAGGGACTCAAGAATGGTTGATTTTCCCATCCTCGTTATCTCATCCACTTGGTCTGCAGCTGCTCCATATGCAAGCATCCGCAAGGCAGCAGTAATTTTTTGTTCAGGCAGGAGACCCATAGCACCAAAAGCATCCGTCTTTTGCACAAAGTAAGAATCATGGTTGCAAACAGCGCCCATGATTTTGTTGAACAAATGTCGTTCCATTCTAAAACGACGTCGGAAGTATGTATCAGGGAATGCACTGTTACGGACAAAATAATCGTCCAAGAGCTCCTGACCTCGTCGTTGCCTGTTTCTATCAATGTTTACAGCACGGTTGGGCCTGCAGATATGAGCCACAGTTTGGACGACTCGACGGGATTGTGAGGCTCTTGCCATTCTTGATTCGTCATCTCTTCGTCTACGCTCGTCATCCTCTTCCATCTCATTTTGGGCCCAATCCCCAACATTGAACATTCCTTCTGATTGGTTAAACAATTCTTCCTCTTCTTGCTCGATTTCCCACATCATCTTTGAAGACGAAGAAGAAGACATTGTAAGAAGGAAACAGAAATTATGAATAATGATATGGATTTTGGTGAAGAAGGAAGCAAAAACTATGAATAATGATAGGGATTTTGGTGAAGAAGGAACCAGAAACTATGAATATTGATAGGGATTTTGGCGAAGAAGGAAGTAGAAAATATGAATAATGATAGAGATCTTGAGAAAATTGGTGTGAGATTTATGAGGATGGATGGTGGATTATATGGAGGATTTAGAAAGGATTACGTTGTAGATAATGCCACGTGACATGCCGTCATTCGTTAAAAATCTGGTGGAAATCTATCCTCAAAGATTGTAATCGGATTGTGACACGTGGCACGACGTGATTGGTTACAAATCTTATCAGAAATCCATCATCAATAATTGTCTTTTCAGATAATGACACGTGCCTTGACACAACGATTAAAAATCTTATCGGAAATCCATCACCAATAATTGTCTTTGCGGATAATGACACGTGGCGCAACGAGAACGATTAAATATCTTATCCGAAATAACAAATAAAATTCTTTTGAATTATTTTATAAATACAAAAATACAAAAAATTTATTGCTATTGGCTTTTCGGATAATGACACGTGGCGCAACGAGAACGATTAAAAATCTTATCCGAAATTACAAATAAAATTATTAGGGTTATGTATTATTTTATAAATAAAAAAGTAATAATATTTTATTGCCAATTGCCAGGGCTATTCAATGCAGGGGTGGAGATGTAAAAGACAATTGCCAGGGGAATGCACTGTTCATTAAGGGCAATTACTGTTCACTATGTGGATTAAATAGTGAATAGCCTGGGGGGAGGGCTCCTACACTGGAGTTGCTCTTATTGGATCGAGAACTCCAGGTTCGACCCAAAATACCATTTTGGGCCCAAACAGTAGTATATTCATTCAACAGAAAAGAAATCTTAAGATATACCTCTAACATCGATCTGCTTAAGATATATTCATTCAACTTAAATAACTTCATATGTCATGCAGTATGCATACCTAATTAATTTGGCTTTTGATTACAAAACCAAAATTGACTTCCATTGCATTAGGACGAGAAAATTCGACCATGCAATATTTTACTTTATCCATCCAAAAGGTTTTTCTTTTTCCCCTTATTTTCAACGTAGCTAGATTTCTAGAGCAAACCGACCAATTTAATTTAATCAAAGGACATAAATCTAATCTAAAAAAATCCCAAACTGTTGGCGTGATTTAAGAAGAGCAAACTCCTAATTAATTAAAAAGAAAACTAATGAAAAGAGTTTGAAAACTTTGAGTTTTAACGAAAATGACAAAATAAAAGGTAAAATGAATAGTACCAGGATTGACTTTTTAGTGTAACAATATAGTTTTTCGTTAAAGTAAACAGTACCGGGAACTTTTTGTTAAAATTCCCTTTAAATTGCCAAGCCAATCCCTTCTCTCTGCCAAAGGGAACAGATTGATGGAGGAGCATAATTAAACCTTAATTAGATTTAGTTTCATGGTGGTTTCAAAGGACAATGTTACAAAGATCCAATTTTTTAAAACCAAATTTGTAAATCAAATGATGTGATTGTTGATGATTGGATTATTATTTAAGTGTTGATTAACGTACTTATTTACTATTGGTGACATATAATTTGATTTGCAAATTTGATTTACTAGATAATGCTAGGGAGACTTGAATTTTAAACCAAATGATGTGTCACCAATAGGAAATAAGCACGTTAATTAACGCTTAAGTAATAATCTAATCATCAACCACCACCTCATTTAATTTGTAAATTTAACTTAAAAATTTTAGTCTCTCTAATATTATCTTTAAAATTTTGATATTCCTAACATTACTCCTTCTCAATGCTCATAATTAGAGGACTCACAATCCTTGCTGCCACCTGGCAAAGCAGTCATGCACGTTTGCGGCTTTAAATTTCATTTTTTTTATTCTTTATCTACTTTCTCTTTTTTTTTTTTTTTTTTTTTTTTTCAAACAGTCGCACCGCCTAATCACCGATACACGTTCACAAGTGGACAGTTTGCTAGTGAACAAGTATGGTGTAACCACCAGCTCCATTTTGGAGGTGATTCTGCCACCTGGCTGATATGCAGCCGTTGATATCTGTGTGGACCACCAAGATCTCTAACGTGGTGGCCGTGATGCCTTTGATTATTTGTTAACGTGGTAGCCGGTGATGCCTTTGATTATTTTGTGGAATATTTTTGTTATGAAATCATGCGTGTTACTGAGAGATTCAAAGTTTCGACAAAGCGTTACTCTCAAACTTTAAATGTGTTGTTTACCTTTACTCCTTTCGTGTACCCTAAGCATTGAAAACTTTCAACACCTAATTTGCTGGAGAAACTAGATAGCTAGGGGCAGACCCATTCATGAA
This sequence comes from Malus sylvestris, assembly GCF_916048215.2. NCBI lineage: Eukaryota > Viridiplantae > Streptophyta > Magnoliopsida > Rosales > Rosaceae > Malus > Malus sylvestris. The sequence continues at coordinate 43,508,979 of NC_062274.1, forward strand.
TTCAGGTGGTCTGGGGATAACTAATAAGTTTTGAAGAAGCGCCTATGAGGATTTTTGAGAATCACCCTATTGTCTGGCCAAGTGATGGAAGAGAGAAGACCGGCACGACTATGCATATGTTGTGCAACATAAGATTTGAACCAAGAACAAGAACTAATTTCAAATGAAGAGGAACAAGGAGAAGCCAATTGTGGTTCTTCTGTTTTTGGACCTTGGTTCCAACAAAGAAGAAAGACTTTATCTCTTCATTTCCCAAGTAACCAACTCCCTATTTTTTTTATTCTGATTTTTTTTAATTATTGTTCAATCATGTTGTGCCACCTAGCATTTTAATTAATAAAGGAATGGTGTATTACTCAATCAATACTTTTTATATCATATGTTTGACACGTTATTTTTATTTAATTTCACTATAAATTCATATGATATCTGAAAAATATTTCGTAAAGTATTACGAACTCGTAATCACTTGAACTTTCATCTCATACCATCAAATTCACTAAAATACTATTTTTGTATGTTATATGTTAAATAATAAACCTAATTAAAATATAACCCAAATTCTCAATACAAGTATAGTCTTATTTAAGTGTAAACAGACACTTATTCATATGATAATAAACTTACTTAAATCCGCCTAGGCCCCATCTTGACGCTAGGCCTCAGCTCGCTGCCTGATTAGCACCTAACATACCTTGATTGGGATTACTTGATGTTAGAATCCTGGATCAGCCATTGACAAGGTTTACTTAATTAATTCAAATATGCACCAATTTAGCCAAATTATACTCGAAGTACTGTTGTTATAGAAAATGACTTACACGAAATAAGTTCACTGTCAAGTGGCTTTCTATTCTAATAATGCATTGTTATGCATACGCTTCTTTCTACATAACCATGTATTTTTACAACGGAATATCACAATAACTCTGAATCTATTTCATGTTAATTAGTCTCATTTTCATGGCCACATAATTAATTCAAAAATGTTATTCTTACTATCTATTTGTATCATCTCTATAATATACATGAGACATACATACGTTGGTGGACTCTACCTTGATTAGAAAGATTGTGAAAATAATGATATAAATAGATATTCAGTGTAATACTACTCTACTATATTCCAATTTAAGAAGATATCGATTAATTATAACGATAGGTTAAAAGGAATATTTTCTTTTGAGCTCTCATCCTCCTTAGAGAAAGGGAATCCACATGGATTATATGAAGGTCAGTTTCCTATAGTTTCTAGAGCAGCTAGCTAGGCTTGCTTTTTAAATTATTTACTTGTGTTATTTTATTAATTTCTCGTGGACATTATTTTCTATCAGCCATCTGTTCAACTCACTATAAAATCCAAAGAATAGAAGCTAGCAAGAGGCAACACCAAGTACCGGTGTCCTCCTCTTTCTAGTCACCCATTCACCTTTTCTATTGCCTCTATAGCCCTCTTCTTTCCTTTCATGCACTTATTGGAAAAGAATAAACTAGACACGATTTTGTGGTATATATATGTAGTACTCTTCTTTATCAACACCCATCTCTTGCTTTTCTCTAGTAAGTTAGCTCCTGAGTCCTTACATCTTCAAGTCTTCATCGTTTATTTTTTAGAGGAGGGTTTCGAACTCTGGATCTTTAGCTATATATAAATATTTTCATCAGTAGCTAGCTAATATACATATATAAGCTTGTCCAAGACCAACGATCAACCATTCTAGCGTTTTGCACAATAAGCTGAAAAAATGGGAATTCAAGGAACTTTGGAGTACTTATCAGATGTACTAAGCAGTGCCAAAAAAGGCAAGAAGAAGAAGCAAATGCAAACGGTAGCCATAAAAATCAGGATGGACTGTGAAGGTTGTGCCCGCAAGGTCAAGAGTGTCCTCTCCGGCGTAAAAGGTGGGATTAATAAATTCATATTTTTGGCAATGTTTGCTTATTAGACTGGTAATCTGAAACTTTAGACGAAAATTAATATGATCAATGATCTTATTTAAGTTCTAATATATATATATATATATCAATATGATTAATAGGCTATCCTAGCCGTGTTTTAGGGAGCACGTTGAGTGTTGTCCACATCAAAAGAGCATCTTTGCCATAGTGATTTAAATAATTTTGGGCATCTCTCACCCTCCTATTCACAATTAGTTCTAGCGTGGAAACTAAACTTCCTCTGGTTTTGGTGTGAATTAATTCACTTTGATGATTGTTTGTAGGTGCTAAATCTGTGGACATCGACTTGAAGCAGCAGAAGGCAACTGTGACTGGATATAACGTTGAGGCAAAGAAAGTGTTGAAGGCTGCTCAGTCAACAAAGAAGAAATGTGAGTTGTGGCCTTATGTTCCGTACAATTTGGTTGCTCATCCTTATATTTCTCAGGCATATGACAAGAAGGCACCTCCTAATATGGTCAGGAAAGTTGCCGACACTTCAAACATCACTGAGACTGCCATGGACGACCGCTACACAGTCATGTTCAGCGATGACAACCCTAATGCCTGCTCTATCATGTAGCTAGATTATTAATATATAAAATCAATATATCTAAAATAATCATATTATAAATAGTGGCTCAATTAACGAAATAGTGTGGTATGTGGGGTTGATATACGTGGGTTTTGTTCAAGGAGTTTAATTATTCAAGCTGTTGATTTATCTCTTTGGCTAAAGCTGTCATATTTGCGTGGAGCCTTTTGTGATTCAAGAGTAATATTACTCTTTTTTTTTTCATCTCTAGCAATATTGTAGAGATATCGAAAAGTGATTATAATTTAAGACATAAGCCCACATGTAGCTGGACTGAATATACAAAGAACCTGCCCCTTTCATCCCAACACAAAAAGAAAAAAAAAAAAACGAGGATAGTGTTACAGAAAAGAAAAATGTTCTTTCACATAAATATAAATATAAATTATTTAATACTGTTCAAATGAGTGATTCAAATTTATAGTTTGACAATATAAAAATGTCTAACAAAATAAATCACTTTTTAGTTATGCGCTATAGATTAATTAATTAATTTGGTCATAGAGATTGAGCATGCAAGACGTTTATGATTTCTTTAGACGAATGTTCATATGTGCATGGAGCTTTCAATGATAGTTACTAGAATAATGTTACACACATCTATGAGAAATTTTTTATTGTGACTGGAAAACTGATGGTATATCACGTGTTTTTATATAAATAGTGAAAAATTGTATTTTTCAAGTTATTAATTTTTTAACACACATATCTCAGAATTTGTTTAATGACACGTAATGTATTATCCCGTGTTCCGATTACATTTAAAAATCTCTTTACATTTATGATCTATGCAAACGCGAATAATTTCTGAACTTTTGAATCTCAAAACCGTGTTTTATTTGTTTGAATTCCGACACTTTGAAGTTTGAACCTTTCATTTTTTTGTGACTTGGGAAAAAAAGACCTTTCTAACTAAAGAAAACAACATCATCTCATATTTGCATCCAACATATTCGTGAATTATGTTTGTTCATAGTTTATTATGCGGTCATTTTTTTATCTAGTATTGTTTATGTTTATTTTTAAATAAAAATATTTAAAATAATTTCTAACCGCACGATTTACGTTGAATATACAAGATTCACAGATCCCTGTGATCCTCACAAAGAGGATCTGGACTCTATTTGTATCTCTAGATGAGCGTGCATATTAGGATGTAAAACACGTATACATCTCTTGTAGTAGAGATCTTGTGTTAAAAAACTAATAATTTAAAAAATAAAACTTCCATCTACTTATATAATGACACGTGAGGTATCAATCGTGGTCCGGACACGATGAAAAATGTTGGTAAAAAAGTTCTTTGATGAATAATTTTAAGGAGAGTAAAATATGCATCATCGTGATCGAAAATTATAGATAATAACCATGTAAAATTTCAACTCCTTTGACACCTATTTTACAAATTCAGAAAGAAAAACACAATTTGCATTTCCCAAAATATAAATCAAAATTAAATGTGATTATTACATCTGATTAGCGAGTTAGTGAGACTAAATTCAAGAACAAATTTAATTATTCAAATAGACGAGTTAGTGTGGATCGAATTGAGATCCAAAGGTATTGGATGAATTAGTGTGGGTTGTTATGAGACGGCAACTCATATCTAATCTCAATTATTGTATGTTGGTATGTGCGGCTTTTCTTAAAGGCGCTCTTATTTCTACTGTGGCAAGGGATTTGAAATTTCCTATATAAATTTTTGGATAATGTTAAAGAGATTAAATTTGTAGACTAAATTTCGTAAAGAGTAATGTTAAGAAGACTAAATTTTTTAAACCAAATGATGTGTTACAAATAAGAAACAAGCACGTTAATCGAAACTTAATTAATAATTCAATCATCTCCAACCACATCATTTAGGTTGCAAATTTGGTTCAAAAGATTTAGTCTCCCTAGCATCACTCTTTCGTAAATTAAATGACATAGAAGTTGATGAATGGAGCAGTGCTAGGTAGACTAAATTTGTAGGGGAAATGTTAGAAAGACTAAATTTGTAGATAAAATTTTAGAAACTAAAGAACATGGAAGTTGATGATTAGTTTATTACTTAAACATTGATAAACATGCTCATTCCTATTGATGACATATTATTTAGTTTGTAAATTTTATCTCCAAAATTAGTCTTCCTAACATTACCCGATTTGTAGACAAAATGTCTAAACTAAATGATGTGTCACCTAAGAAATAAACACGTTAATCAACACTTAAATAATAATCCAATCATCAACTTCCACGTCATTTAGTTTACAAAATTTAGTCACTCTAGCATTACCCTTGGATTATTACTTAAGTGTTGATTAACGTATTTTTTTCTTATTGATGACACATAATTTAGTTTATAAATTTAGTTTACTTAGCATTCCTCTAAAATCTTAATTCATTTTTGGAGTTATTATTAATTAATAATTAAGTTTACGTAGTGTTGCAAAAAACAAATTATCGCTACTAATTTATCCAGGAAGATCTAAGAAAGTTTGGTAATTTACGGATTTTAATTAGAAATATATTATGAATAACTCATTAATATTAAGCGCGGTCAACTACTGTATGAATTTATGGGTATGTAACTTTGAAAAAAATAGAAGGGAAAATTTGAAATAGGTCCAATTTTATAGGGACTTTTCATTTTTCTTTTTGCCCAATCTTGGGGCTTGAAAATCTCTTACTCGAAATGTAAATATAAAAGGATAGTATAATAGCACAAGTAACGGTGTCGAACCATAGGGACTGATTAGACCTCTACAAATTACTAGCTTAATGTGAACCCTAACTAAACAATGAAAATGCAATCTGAATTTAGATTTTTCAATTGAAAACTAAAATAACTTAGAAATGCAAAAAAGATAATGATAATTGATAGGTTGATTCATAAATAATGGGAATGGAACTAGGGATACCGATTTCACAATTATAAGCCAATTCTATGAAAATTAAGTCAAAACGCATTCAACTTTCCAATCTGCAACTAAGGTTCATTTTACTCATTTATGGTCATCCATTTGATGTGTGGTTATGATCAAGTACTCCTAATCTGCAAGCTAGTTGTGATGTTCAATTTAGATTACCAAATAAGAATCCATTAAGAATAAGAAAACTTCAAAGAACCAAAGAAATCACATGGTAGGATGTATGCATAGCAGTTTCTTCATTCATTTACATGTCCACCATGATTAAGCATGATGTGTACTATAACCTTAATCAAATAATCTGTAAGAAACCCTAATGGTGATCAAACGTTAAGATAAACTAACAAATTAAACTATAAAATAAGTGAATGAAACAAGAAAACAGATTGATGAATCAAATACTTTAACTTAATAACATAGAATAGTTTACAAGGTTACATTGAATTCTCTTGCTATAAACTTAATATATATCATGATCACAGAAAAATATAAATAAACAGCACAACATAAGTGAAATTAAATTCATAGAAGAAACCCCTTGAAGCAATTATGATGTGGAAGTCCTTCAAGAACAACACGGTTACATGGTTTCTTCAGTGGCAGCGGCTGGTGAAGGGAAATATGGTTTTGTTTTTGGAAGAAAAACCAAAGAAAGAGAAGAGAGAGAGCTTGGGGCATCCCCCAAGGGGGGCTTGTGTAAAAGTGATTTGAAACCCTAGTATTTATATACTAAATGGGGATGCATCTGATTGTAAGGTGATCCCAACCATTAAGCCAAGGTTTTTAACATTTTTCCTTATTTGGCTCCTCCAAATCAGACTAGATATTCTAATTCCTTTCCCATTCTGCTTTTGGTATTCTAACCAGCTAGATTCGTTTTGAATTCTTTATTTGGGCTTCAAAACTGTAAGATTGAAAAACATATAGAAAAATATCACATGAAGATTCTTTTTTTTTTCTCCCTCTCTTAGTCTATCTCTCTTCTTCTTCTTCTTCTTCTTCTTCTTCTTCGAACAATATTGGAACTTCTTTTCTTCTTCTTCTTCTTCTTCTTCTTCTTCTTCTTCTTCGAACAATATTGGAACTTCTTTTCTTCTTCTTCTTCGAACAATATTGGAACTTCTTTCTGTAATCACAGCTTGCTTAACATGATATCATCACTGGTATAGCTAATTGCGCGATTCTCCAATCTTAGATTGCTTTCGTTCACCATTTCTGTTCTCACTACCATTTTTTGCTTTCTTTATCTTCTGTGGAGTTCTTGTAGTTCTTCATCAATTTTCTTGGTGTCTGTTTTTTTGTGCACGCCAACTGTTTGACAAAAGTTCACCATAATCAATTTGCTACAAGTTTTCAGCTTTCTTGCAGCAATGGTTTATGTTTCCCAACTACAAATTGTTCAATCTCCTATTACCTCTATCATTTCCACTGTTTCAAGATCTGTAATAGTAAAGCTTGATGAGACAAACTACTTGGTTTGACATTTTCAGATGCAGCTTTTGCTCGAAGGATATGGAATCATGGGGTTTGTGGATGGTTCCACGCCTTGTCCTGCTCGTTTCACATAGACCACATCTAGTGGATCTGAGATAGACTATGGTGCAACTGGTTCTTCCACAGAATATGATGACTACAAGATTTGGAAGATGCATGATCGAGCTTTGATGCAGTTAATTACTGCAACCCTTTCATCACCTGCAATTTCTTGTGCCATAAGGAGTACTAGTGCTCAAGATCTTTGGACACGGCTCAAGGAGCAATTTTTTACTGTTATAAGAACAAGTATCTTTCAAATGAAATCAGAATTGTAGAATATCAAAAAGGGTAATGATTTTATTTCTCTTTCCTTACAACAAATCAATGAGGCTAGAGGTTATCTTTCTGCGGCTGGGTTTAAATTTGATGATGATGGTATTGTAATTCTTACTCTTAATGGTCTGTCATCTAAGTATAATACTGTTCGATCAATAATTAGAGGCCGAGAAAATGTTATATCTCTTAAAGATTTGTGATTTCAACTATTTGTTGAAGAAGCAATGATTGAAAGTACTTCTGCACCTTCATTTCTTACTGCAATGGCTACTGATAATGGTGGTTCTCAAGCAAGTTTCAAGGACAAATTTGGACACCAGAGTTCTTCCAATCATCATACTGGTGCATTTAATCCTGAAAGTTCTTGTAGGAATCAATATGGTGGTTATCAGTATAAACCATTCTTCAACAAAAACAAGAACAAAGGGAAGTTTCAGTATGGACAAGGTGCACCTAAATTTGGGAACAACAGGTCCTTTTACCCAAATCATGCTCGTGGGATTCTTAGTAATTCACCTACTCAGCAGTTGCCTATTAATGGAAATCCTTGTCAAATTTGTGGCAAATATGGTCATCTTGCAGATACATGTAGGTTTCAAAACACTTAGTTTGCAATTACCGAAGGGTGTGAAATATGTGGGAAAAGGAACCACAGTGCACATTTTTGTCATTTCAGAAATGCAAACATAACTTCAACCTCTGGAGGCATGAATGCTATGCATGTCAATGTTTCTGCCCCACCAGTGGAATCCAATCTATCTCAGCAAGTGTAGCTCACAAACTCAGGTGCAACAAACCACATGACTCCAGACTTGACTAATTTTTCCTTGGCAACTCCTTTCCCATCATTAGAGATGATTTAAACTGCAAGTGGTGAAGGTTTGAAAATATCCCATAAAGGATCTTCCATATTACAGACACCATTTCATAATCTAAAGTTGAATTTAGTTCTTTATGTACCTAAGATATCTCAGAATTTACTCTATGTGCATAGAATTTGTCTTGACAATAATTGTTGGCTAATCTTTGATGCTTGGTGTTTTTGGATTTAGGACAAAGCCACATGGAGAATATTGTTCAAAGGCCTCTGCAATAATGGATCGTATCCCATTCCCATCACACCACTTCATTCTCATACAACACAAGCTTCTCCAGTTGTTGCATATCTTGGAAAACAAGTAACTTCTAGTCTATGGCACCATAGATTAAGTCATCCTTCAAACAATGTTGTTTCTCTTATGCTTAAGAAGTTTAATAGTACAAGTGTTGCTGATTCCACACCTACTTTATGTTTCAATTGTATAGAGGCAAAATTAGCAAGTTACCCTTTAACTCAGCCACATATAAACCTATTAACCCTTTTGACATTGTTCACAATGATGTATGGGGTCCAGCTCCTTGTCTCTCTATAGATGGCTTTAAGTACTATGTTACTTTCATAGATCAATGTACTCAATTTTGTTGGATTTTACCACTTGTCAATAAAGTTGATGTTTGTTCTACATTTACTACATTTTATCAGTATGTTCTTAATCATTTCTCAGTTTCTATAAAAACACTTCAAAGTGATGGAAGGGGAGAATTTGTAGGGAAACAATTACAAACCTTCCTTGATACTAAGGGTATTAATCACCAACTATCTTGTCCATATACCCCAGAGCAAAATGGGTTGGCCGAAAGGAAACATCGACATATTATTGAAACCACAATCACTCTTCTTCAAACATCCCATTTACCTGCCTCATTTTGGTCGTTTGCTTGCCTAACATCAGTATATCTTATTAATCGAATGCCATCACAAACTTTGAACTAGAAGTCACCATTTGAGATGCTTTGTTATATTCCTGATATTAGTCACTTAAAAGTCTTTGGCTGCTCTTGTTACCCACTGTTAAGACCTTTCAATACAACTAAGTTGCAACCTCAAACAATAAAATGTCTTTATATGGGATATGCATCAAAGTACAAGGGGTACTTATGTTATGAAGTCACTAAGAAGAAAATTTATATTTCTTGACATGTTTGGTTTAATGAATCTGAATTTCCTTATTGAGTTCTAGTCTCATCACAACCATCTAATCTCTATACATCACATGTGTGAAAACTAGTTTTTCAACCACCAATCACTACTCTTGATAATGTGGTAGTATTACCAAGATCTCCAGCTTCTCAGCATGTTTCTTCTTCTAACACTGACTTATCTTTACCATTACCATCTTCCCCATTATCTATACACACTACTTCATCACCTTTAATACAATCCATTAATACAAGTGAACAAGTTTCAACTTCCGAGCTCTCTGTGGTTCCTGAGGTCCAATCTGAGCATCCTTTGGTCTTTGAGTTTCAACCTGAGACTCTCCAAGTAGTGCTCTCCATTCCTTCATTAAATTTGCATCCGATGCAAAGTAGATCAAAGAGTGGCATCTTCAAGAAGAAGGCATTACTTACTACAATTTATGAGAATGAAGGAGTAGACTTGGCTACTGTTGAACCTGCAACATACAAATTTGCTTTAAAGTGTAAAGTATGGGTTGATGCAATGAAAGAAGAATTAGATACCATCCATACTTAATCTACATGGAGTTTAGTTCCTCTTCTAGCACAAAAAAACCTTGTTGGATGCAAATGGGTTTTCAAAATTAAGAAGAATGTTGATGGCTTTATAGGGAGGTATAAGGCTGGATTGATAGCAAAGGGGTTTAACCAAGAGGAAGACATAGACTATGGAGAGACTTTTAGTCCAGTTGTTAAACCAACAACTGTGAGACTTGTGTTGGCAATGACAACTTATTTTGGTTGGAATTTAAGACAACTTGATGTCAATAATGCTTTTCTACATGGCATATTGCAGGAAGAGGTATATATGTCCCAACCTCTAGGTTTTGTTGATTCTCAACATCTTGAGTATGTTTGCAAACTTCATAAGTCTTTATATGGCTTAAAACAGGCCCCTAGAGCCTGGAACGATAAGTTTACAAGCTTTCTACCTTCACTTGGATTCAATACAACTTATGCAGATTCATCTTTATTTGTGAAAAAGAGTGATTCATCTGTTATGATATTGCTTCTTTATGTGGACAACATTATTGTCACTGGTAATGCTCCAACAATGACTGATGAAGTGATATCGATCTTGACAAGAGAGTTTGATATAAAAGAATTGGGATCTCTTCACTTCTTTCTAGGAATTCAGGTTATATTGCAGAATGATGGTCTGTTTCTTTCTCAGGCAAAGTATGTTAAAGACCTCCTTACTAAGACTGAAATGCTAGACTCCAAGGCTTGTGCAACACCTTGTTTGTCCTATAATAGGTTAGTACTTGATAATGGAAAACCATATAACAATCCAACTCTTTATAGAAGTATAGTTGGTGCTTTATAGTAGCTCACATTCACTTGGCTAGATATAACATTTGCAGTGCACCAAGTATGTCAATTCATGCAGAATCCCATGGACTCTCACTACAGTGCAGTCAAGAGGATTCTCAGATATCTTAAAGGGATTATGAACTTGGGGCTTAACTATGTTCGAGGAGGTTTGGAAGTTAATTCAGATACTGTAAGGGCATTTTCTGATGCAGATTGGTCTGGAGACCCTAATGACAGGCACTCTACTACTGAATTTGTAGTATTATTGGGATCTAACCCCATCTCCTAGTCTTCTAAGAAGCAACAAATAGTGTCACGATAATCCACCAAGGTAGAATATAGAGCTTTTACTGCAACGGCTGCTGAATTGGATTGGATCAAACAATTATTGCATTTTTGCATATTGATATTCCTACTACACCAGTGCTGTTTTATGATAATATGTCAGCCATTGCTCTAACTCTTAATCCAGTTCTACATCAACGAACAAAACACATTGAAGTTGATATTCACTTTGTTTGAGAAAGAGTTGCAAAGAAACAACTGCAAGTTCAATTTGTATCATCTACTGAGCAATATGCAGACATCCTAACCAAGGGTTTATCTGCTCCACTTTTCCAAACTCACTGTCACAATCTCAGCCTTGGTTTCACCACTCTTGAGCTTGATGGGGGATGTTAAGGGTAGTAATCCAATGGTAGTTAAAGATGACACTTGTCAAAAGAGAGAAAAGGTTGTTATAAGGTAGTTAGAGTTAGTTACATAGTGACTTAGGCAGTAAATTTTGTACAATGGATATATAACCTTGAGGCTGTAAGATTGAAAAACATATAGAAAAATATCATATGAAGATTTTTTTCTCTCTCTCTTAGTCTCTCTCTCTCTCTCTCTCTCTCTTCTTCTTCTCATCTTCTTCCTCTTTGAAAAGTACTGTGAACTTCTTTCTGTAATCACAACTTGGTTAACACAAAACAGGCCACTAAACTTCTTTCCACGTTTGAATAAGAGTCAACCCAAAAAATGACATGTTTTTCACTTCTTTTGACTTCAAATTGATCCTAAAACACATGTAACTGCACACTGATACAAAATAGGATTAAACATAACCTGTTTTACTCTAAAACGTCACAAATAGACTATGAATAGATGGTTTAAATGCATGAAAAATATGAGTTATCACGAATGTAGCCAGTGTTTTTCTTTTTTTCTTAATCAAATCCTGTCTTAGTCTAGGCATGATGAGAAAACACATAAATTGAACGTATGGTGGCACCTGGGTTGGCAACTTTCCTCGCAACAGAATACATAAATAATATCGAAACCTACTATTTTACCATATAAATTATAATACATAAAGAATATCGAAACCTACTATTTTACCATATAATTACAAAGACCAAACCTATACATGCACTATATTTATTTGTTAATTGTGGTCTTTGTAATTGTACATACATTTTACGATATAATTACAAGGACCATACCTATACATGCACTATATTTATTGGTTAATTGTGGTCTTGGTAGTTTTGACATTACACTATTTATCCATGTGTTCATGTTATGAGAGTATTAATTAATTTCACATCAGGAAGAAAATGGACATTGTATGTGCTTATAAATAAGCTACTTTCTATATTGCCAAATAGTGACACTCAACTTTCTTCACCATGTACATATATATATATATATATCATAATTATATAATTGAAGTTAGGTGAGGTGATTTTTAAGACATTGCATGTGCTTATAAGTAATTGAGTTGGTGGAACCTCAACTTTCTTCACCATATACATATAAATCCTACTTATATAATTGAGGTTAGGTGAGGTGATTTTTAAGATCGGAGATTTTAGAGAGGTAGCAGTGGAGCAAAAAATAATCCAGAAAGTTCTGGAACTGGTACTTAGGATTTTACCCACAAATGACGAGAATGCCCTCACTAAATTGGCGAGATCCATTTTCCTTCCACACGTAGTTCAACCACCAAAAAGACCTGAGCTGTTGAGCAAGACTTCTCTAAGCTCCTCTACTCATGGCTAGGGGTGGTTCGGGTCGGGATCCCGAACCGAAACTCCTTTCCCGAATCCCAAACCAAAACATTTCGGGATGGGATTTTATATCCCGAAACCGAACCGAATATGTGCATTTCCCGAAATTCGGGATTCCCGAAAGTGTTTCTGGATTTTCGGGTAACTTCGGGATTGGGCCTTGAAGAACTGGCGATGATGGTCCGTATAGTGCATCACAGATTCTGAAGACAAAGAAAAACAAGAAGATGATTAGGACTGCTCGAAATTGATTCTCTCTCATTCTCCCTCTCTCTCTTACACACTCCCACTCTCTCTCTCTCTGTGAAAATTGTGTGCTAATCAGTGAAGAAATCTCTCGAGGCACAGAGATGAAGCGTTGCATGCAATTGGGAAAGCTTCTGGGCCTACTAACTACTAATCTTAGTTAGCTTACTACCTGAATCATCTCCTACAGAAACACATAAAATGGGGTTTCCTACTGATTTGGGGTCCTCTGTTGAAGGAAGAAGGATCAAATACATATGAAAAGTTCCCTAATTCGAAACCCTCACACATTCGACAAAATACTCACTCAGAAATCAAGTTAATCAAAAATTAGGAACCCTAACCTGGATTTTAGGACTCGATTGGTGTCGGATTCGAGTGTGTGAGTGTGAGTCGATGGAGAAGCGTCAGTCGATGGAGAAGCGGTGTGAGTCAATGGACGACGAGGACCGACATGGATTCGACGGAGGAGTGGAGCGGCGTGGGTCAATGGAGTGATGGACGATGAAGAGCGGTGTGGATTCGACGGAGGAGTGGAGCGGGGGGACTGTGAGAGTGACTGTGAGAGTGAGTGAGCCAGTGAGGTGAGAGAGCGAGAGCGACTGAGAGAGTCTAATAACCTAACAAACAAATGACCTAACTATGGACGGTTGGATTAGATTTTAACAAATCCAACGGTTCAAGTAATTTCTTATTAAAAATTAAAAATAAATAAATAAATATATATATAATATTCGGTTTGGTTCGGGATTCCCGAAAGCTTTCAAAGTTGTGGCCGAATCCCAAACCGAAACTTTCGGGTCGGGATCGGTTTCAGGTACCGAATGTTTCGGGAAATTCGGTTCGGGAATTTTTCGGTCTAATTTCGGGACGGGATCGGGACGGTTCGGGATTTTCGGGAAAAAATTCCACCCCTACTCATGGCAAGGGGATAAAGCAAAGGAATTAAAGTTGAATTAGTAACTAATTCTTATCTTTAAGCTTTCCTCATTGAAGACTTATTCCTTTAATCAAGAAAGAATAATCACATCCAATTGAGGAGTCTCCAAAGATTACTATTAGATATCCTCATTTATTGAATAATATCCCCCCTAAGGATTATTCTCAAGAATCTTTAAGATAATTCAACATCTTAATGATACTTTCCTACTGCATCTAATGGATAACACACTCTGGCCAACTGGACGCCGACACATGGCATGACAATCTCTAAACATGAGGCAGGCTACATCTCTTTATAAATACCCCTTCTACACTAATTTTCTAGCAAGCTTTTGCTTCACAATTAAGCCCTAAACTCTCTCTTTTAAGAGAAACTGACTTAGACATCAAAGATTCATCGACCAAACACCCCTACCCCACTCCTTAAGCTTGTGGCTTCGATCCATGATTTTAGGTGTTTAATTTCATTTGTAGGTACAAATTTGTCAAGACTGAAGATAGATGATTTTTGTTACCATAAATGGATGGTTTTATTGAGAGCTTGATTTAAATCTAAAAAAAGCTCTCGCAAATCTTTTCTATATTTCCACCATTTTTGAATTTTTCTAATGCATCGAATCTTCAAATTTTTTTAATTCCTTGATTTGTGTTCCCTAGAGAAAGGAGTACATGGTTAGAAATTTTGAAACCAAAACAAATGACACTACCTACGTGGTTGGGTTTTCACGCACTGATGGCAAACGCAGCGTGACCTTGACCTTGTTGTGTGCCGCCGCTCTCCGTGGTTAAGCACAGAGGCTAGGTGGCCTCTACCACCAACGTCAACAACAAGTACTACAACCCAAAAACAAACCCAGCTCGCGCCGGTGTCAGCTGCAATTAGACTTGGTGATCATGTCGTGTCTATTGTGTTCGTGTCGTTTTTGTGACGTACCCAGTATCTTAACCGATTGTGTTCCTGTTAAAATGAATAGGTAATATGACCCCACCCAAACTCGACTAGTTAAAATCAATGGATAATGAGATCAACTTGCTACCCGTTAAAGAAAATATATTTTACTTCAATAAGTAGACCTGTCATTCATATCGTGTTTCCATGTTTGTGTCGTTTTCTTAACATACTCGATATCTTAATGGGTCATGTCGTATAATTAACATCTGTTAAAGTAAACGGATAATATGACCCAACTTGAAATCCACCCGTTAATATTATCAGGTATATGACCCAACCCGTTACCCGTTAAAGAAAACATATTTTAAATCAATGAATAATGAAAATATGAAAAGTGAAATTCGGTGAGTATAATAAAGCTTAAACAATAATCGTGGGTTAAATTTAAATCTAAGGTTTATGGATTATGGTGTCGGATTTCAGAGTTGACCCCTTCACAAAAGTTGTAAAGCTTGCCATTACAAGTGATTATAAGTTTATTTTACATTTTTCACACTTCTACAATAATTATTATTAATTTTGCACTCAAATAAAAAACAATATTCATGAGATTTGGAGGGTTTTAAATATTCATGAGATTTGGAGTGTTTTAAAAATCTAAACCACCAAGTAACCATCATCTAAGCGTAGAGGCTAGAGGATGCAATAATGAGCGTTTATATATGCTTTCACATTTTTCAGACTTATACATTAATAATTATGAATTTGATTTATTTTGAACTTCCTTAAAAATACTATTCCTGAGGGGTTGTATAGTTTTAAAAATTCAAACAACGATGTATCCATCATCAAAGCGTAGAGAATGCGACCACGAGCGTTTGATATTTTTTTCACTTTTTTGCACTTGTAAAGTAATTATTATAATTTTTACTGTGTTTGGTATTTTAAAATTATTTGATATTTTTATTTTATAATGTATTTTTAATTTTTTAATCACACTCTTTGCCTCTAGTATACTTTAAAAATAAATAAATAAATAAATAAATAAAACTTAAAATTTTTAATTTATATAGAATAATAATACAATAATACATATTTAATATACAATATATACCTTTTGTTCAAAAAAAAAAAAACAATATATACATATACACTATGGCTATTGTGTTTTATAGTAAGTTTATTTAGTAGTTTAAAAATTTAAAATCATCAAAATAACTTTCTTCTTAACGTGTCGAAACGAGTTACCCGGATGTCACCTTCATGTAAACATGTTCAGGACCCATTATTAACGGTGTCTTATCAGGTGACTTGATAACAACCCGATTAGTTTGTGTTGACCAAAAATCCGTTATTTTCGTGTCGTTTTAACATGCTGTGTAAGAAATTGCCAGGTTTATCAATAAGTAATCAAATGAAAAATGACATACTAAATTAGTATCTGCATACCATATTGTCAAAATATTACTTCAAATCATAAAAACTTAAAGACACATTTGTCTTTCAAGTATTACAAACCCCAAAATAAGAGCCTAGTGAAAAAATATTAGTACATTAGTACAAAATATCAAATTTCCAAGGATGCAAAATGAAGGGAGTTTTTTTTAAGGTTGTGAAATCTTTCTCAAAAGTCAGAACCTTGCTAAGGAGACTCAAAGCTTGCACATTGTTGTTCAATTTTCATGAATCATCTAGGAAAATGGTATTGGAACTTTGAACTGATTTATTGTTTTAAAGAGTTAGATTCATGATGTTTTTAGTAAGACTTTCCACATTAGCACTCTCTTCCATATAAACTAAGAATAGAAAAACTAAACATTATAAAGCATTCAAAATGTGAGAAGTTTACATAAATAGTTATGAAAATATGTAAAACAATAGTACTATATTATATAAAAGATGTAATACCTCATTTTCCAAAAAGTCAATCTTATGGCTATTGTAGTTAGGTTGTTTTAGTAGTTTAAAATTATCAAACTAACCTTTTTCTTAACGGGTTGAAATGGGTTACCCGTGGGTAGACCTTAAAGGGTTCTTAATGGGTAATTTGATAATGACCAAATTAGTTAATGTGTTGACTAGAACCCCCCATTTTTGTGTCGTTTCCTATCAGGTTAACGGGTCATGCAAGAAATTTCCAGGTCTAGATGTAGCCCAATCAGGCAACCCATAGCCTTCAACACAGTAGCATATTTAGCGTTGGCCCAAGCCTTGCTTTAGGCCCAATTCATGTGACCCAGTGCACTATAGCCGCTTAAGGCTTCACAAGCTATCCCACTGTAGTGACCCGTGTTTGCGCACTCGACCTGGAACCGTTTCAGTTGAACCAATCACAAAATTGGTCCAACTAAACTGACTGGCGGTCCTTAGACCAGACCACCCAACTTAGCCAGCAAACAAAAAATGAACTGGTAACTATTCCAACCTGTTTTTCGACGAATCTGACCTGCTCTAGCTCAAATTTTGTGCCCATTATACACCATACTTCAACTACTCACAAAGATTCCAATCAACCTAGCTCCTTCACCCAGAATGGCAATCCAAACATATCCTAGCAGATCACAAATTTGATAATCGCCACCGCGCAGTAGGCCACTTTCTTAAGTCAGCTACTCGAGCATATTGAAATGCAGCGCACTCTTGACCAAATGTCTCAAAATAAGACATGAGCTGATGACGATATCTTTTTCCAAAGGCAATTGGACAAACAACCACTCAACTAGCCTTGAACTAGGCATCTAGGCAAAGTGCATTCCTCTATGGGCCCATGCGGAAACATTTTCTCCCACTGTAGCGTGCTAAGAAGTGTTCATTCTCGGCTTCGCCCATAAACAAATATACATTCATGGTTGGGTCCACGCTTGGATAAACACTCAAGACCTTAGCCCAAGCTCATTGTCCACTTACGACATGGATCATACATAATTTTTTCCATCTTACACTAGAGTGGGCAATAAAGAGAATAAGAAAAGGCATGATAAATCTCAAAGTCAAGTTCAATTGGCACTCAACTCCAAGTGCACAAGTCGCTCGCTCACCAGCCAGATATGAACAACAAATTTCCTTAATCGCGAGACGAACGAGAAACTTGTCGGAAATAGTAGAACAAGCCTGTATACTACCTGAGGCATTACTGCCCCAGTTGAGGCAAATCCATAAAAAAGTAAAAATGTTCTTAACTAAGTGACTACACGATTTTTCCATTGAAATCGTCGACAAGTACTCTGAAGAGACGTGACTAATATAGGCCTATCACCATTCAGTTTAGAGATTGAACATATCCATTAGATAAGCAAGTTCACCGTGTTATACGTCAAATTCCAAGGAGACGAGGATCTGGAGAGGCATCTAAAATATTATCGCAGTGCTATGGGAAACCTCTTATTATTTCCTGAACTATAACCAGCCATAACCCAAAAAAAAAAAAAATCAAAGTCTCAAGCAAATCGCCGAACAAGATCTCACAAGAAGATGAGTATTTTAGTTATTTCGCAGTTCCATTTCAACAAGCTGCACTCACAACAGCAGATTCCAAGCTCTTTAGTGCGAGACATTAACCTAATTCTCTGACATTTATATGGGTATGCTCTATAGTCCAAGAGGATAAACTAATTTTTCACCACCCATTTGAGTATACTTTCCCTTTGGGAGAGGGTAAATTGCTTAGATATCCAGACCTGGATGGTTTCCCCGCTGTAACTAGATGCATGACAACCTTTGGCATCGTCTCCAGAAATAGTCACCATAGTCTCTTCATAGGATCCGGATACTAGACTTAGCTAACTGAAGGATTCGTGGTCCTAGTTGAATTCGCAGAAACCCGGCTTCTTTACCAGAAGAAGCATAAATGCAGTACATTTCCTGAATTATTGCCCACGAATTTCCACACAACTGCACATGTTTGCTATGACAAGTCAACGATTTTAGTGTTCACACGAAACTCTAACATGTTGTGTTACGAGATATGTAACTCAAGGGATTCGTGGCTCCAAAAGTTCAATATGTTCCTTGAATTGCTAACCATGAATTTCCACACAATTGTACATGTTTGCTGTGACAAGTTACCAATTTTTGTGTCCACATTGAACTTTATCATGTTATGCTACGGGCTACGCAGCTCAAGGGAATGGTTTTTCCCTACAACTGCACACTTTTGTTGTGACTAGTGAATGATTTTCATGTTCACACAGAGTCTTATCGTGTTGCGTATGGGAAACGCAACTCAAATGATTAGTTACCTTATATTACAGGTGCAGTCCAACTTCTTGAGAAAGACTTCGTCCTATCACACGCTTCAGCCTTGTAAAGTACAAGGTCTCATAAGCTCAAAGTCCACTATCCATTAAACCTCTCCTTATACACACAAATAGGTTCTCATTTCAAACGACTTTTGTTCGAGCAATGAAGTCAAGGACCAGCTTAGCAGCGCTAGCATCACATGGTTAGTGAGCAGCAGTGCACAGTGAACTCAGCAGTTTGACGCCCCAAAAATCCAAAACTTGTAGCCTAGATAAGCCTGCTAGGAGTGCCTGCTTTTATCAAAGCCATGCAAATAGTTCGCACTTCTATGGCTAAAGTTTTACAAGATGCTTCAAGTAAGCAAAGTTTCAAGAACATTCAAGTCAACTGAATAATGAAGATAGAGTAAAGCAAAGAAAGTAGTTTATTGAATTTCTAGCAAATTTATAAACTGGCACGAAGTCCACCAAAATTTGACACAAGCTAAGCAATGGAGTAACAAAGTCTAGACGAAAAAGAAAAGAAATTTTCTAAAGTCTTCAAAGCATACTACTCTTCAAAAGCTTGGATGACCTCTAGCTCCTTAGCAACCACCTTTGCTTCAACAACTTGCACTTCCACCACTTCATCTTCAACAGTTCCAATCTTCATAGCTTCACCCTCAATTGCTCCATCTACAACAGTAGAGAAGTTAAACTCAAGCAAATCCTCTCAGGAGATAGAAAAAGTCTTCAAATATTCTTCAGAGAACTCATGATCATGTGACCTTCCTTGAAAACGATCCACAAAGCCTAACTTGTAGAAATCGGCTTGAATCTGAGCAAAAGCACTTTCATAAGTCGCATTCTTTCTCTTTAATTGCTCATTTTCTTGGCAAGGTCCTTATTGATGCTCTATAACTCATTGCAATCCTTATCCAAGAACTCATTGGCGAGTAGCACGCCCTTCAGCTCTTCATCTTTAGGTGCAAACTCAAAAGCAATCTTTTAGAGATGGTTGATCTTTTTGGCAAAAGAAATTAATTCCTGATGATGAAACAAGCATAATAAAGCTCTGAGTTGACCTTCTCCAAATCGTAGATTTTTAGCATGATCAGTTCTCTATCCCCAAGGTCTAAAATATCGATGATATCGGAAATATCGGTAGTCCAAAAACACGAAAATTTCGATGGAAATATCGGGATATTATCGATATCGATAAAAATTGAATAAAACCCATGGAAATTGTAAGAAAAACTTGGAAATTTTTATTGAAACTTTGCAGGATGTTTATTTAGTCAATTATCTATTAGTTTATCACAACAAATTGGAAGGAAATGCATTGCATGATGGATTTAACTGATTTAAGTTGATTATATAGCGAGCTGGCAAACATTGTGAGTGTAGAAAATATGCAGTAATTAATGAAAGAAGTTTAAACACGCCATAATCATTTATATATAATGAATTAGTACAATAGTTTAGACTTTATACATTGCATGGTAAGATACATGAGTGACTTAGTACCACATAGAGTTCCTATCAAGGTCTAAAATATCGATGATATCGGAAATATCGGTAGTCCAAAAACACAAAAATTTCGATGGAAATATCAGGATCATATTGATATTTTAGACCTTGTCTATCCCTTCTGAAGATGGCATATTTTTCTACCAAAGTAACACCCAACAATCTGCATAATATACTTATGATTAAACATAAGAACACATAGAAAGGTTTGGACAGTCTCTCTTTTCCTCTCCCTGCTCTCTAGCTACCCCTTTAAATAAAAAAGAAAAAAAGAAAGAAGATATAGCCGCCGCTCTTTGCTCTGGCTTGGGGTCGGTGGCAACCTGACTCCCATCTTTTTCGAGCCATCATTCTTTCTTTCCCTTCCTTCTCCACCCTCTGCATCTTCCCTCTTCCCCCATCCCTTGCTCATCCTTCCCACTTTTTTCTAGCCCTCCTTCCCTCTTTTCCTTCCATTTCCACCCTCTGCATCTTCCCTCTTCCCCCTTCTTAGCTTTATTCTTTGAACTTTGTCTTAATTCCCATGAGTTGGTTTAGATCTGGACTTTCTTGGCCCTCTCTTGCTCTATTGCTACATTTCGTCACGCGTCCTCAACCACCGACCTCTGCTTCTTGGCCCGTGTGCTTCTCCTTAGGTGTTGGGTGGCTGTTAAAGTGCTTTTATCACTATTTGGTATGATTATGGGAGCTCTCACTGCGCGGGTGGCTCGTTCACCCCCATTTTCCGTTGTTCCGTTGGTTTGTTCTCTTGGTGGTGGTGGTAGCCGCATCTGGTTGCTGTTGGTTTCCATTCTAGTTTTAGGGTTTTTTTGTTATTGTTCAATTAGCCACTTTGGGGCCTATCTACTGTATTTTTTATTTGTTGTTGGACTTGTATTTAGGTTGTGAGCTGCCTTTTGAAATCTCTTTTCTTTGTACTTATCTTTTTATTTAATAGAAGTAATTTAGTTTGAGTGAAAAAAAAAAAAAAAAAAAACACATAGGTACCCATTAATGGAGCTCTCTGGTACCACTTTTTTGTCCGAAGTCACAATTATGGCAAGCACCAGATGATCTTGCGTTCAAATTGACCAAGATGATAAAACAACGAAAACAGCAAACAAAGGCAAAAAAGAGAAAAGAAAAAGAAAGAATACTACGAGCAAAAAAATCAAACTGTGGAGCCAAAAATATTCACAAGGCGACACGTGGATTTTGGGAAAAAGAAGACAAAAATACCCTTGAGGTATAACGAGGATCCTACATGCGAGTAGCAAGCAATCATCCTCAACCAAGTCAAAAATGCTCCAGAAAAGGTAACCAATTCCAAATTATCTCATCCATCCACATTTTAGGTAGTTATTTCATAACCTACCAATTATCCTACATAAATTGAGATAATTGACTAATTAATGGGATTATTACTCATTAATTTGTCAATTAAATTAGCCATAACACCAAAAAAACACCCTAAAGGCCGGTTATCTCTCTCCCAAAAGAGGGGCCGGCCATCTCCTTTATTTTCCCACTTTGACTTACCTTTTTCACATCTGATTAGCTAATATTTTTTATTGATTAGTTGATCATGCCATAAAAATCATATATTCATTCCTTTTTGTAATGTTAATTAGCCAATTAATATATTTACCTAAATAATATATTAATTGTTAATTGAAAGTCATCCATTTAACCCCAAAACTCCCAAATGGCCGGCCATCCTAGTGGATCTCCCCATATTTGCCCATTTCATCCCACTAATTAGCTAATTAATTTGGCAATAATTCTATTTAGCCAAATTAATTAGTCAATTAACTACATAACTCCTAAAATTACCATCAATCATGAACAAAACCCAAAAAACCCTAGCCACCTCCTATCCCTATAAATATACTCCCATTCTCACCAAAAAGCTAATTCCAACACTTTGGCAAAAATCCCAAAATTCTCTAAACACTCTTTCTCTCTAAATTCTAACTTTGGCATCGGAGGTTCTTCGGCCAAAGCCCCCCCCATTCATTGTGGGCGCGTGAGGCTCTTGGCCTTAACCTAAGGTGTTAATTGTTTTGTAGGTGCAAAATCGTCCAAGATCGAGGAGGAAGAAATTTGCATCCACAAATTGGTGCTTTCATTGAGAGTTGAAATCCATACTCGTAGAAGACTCTCGCACAAAAAGGTTTTTTCTTTATTTTCTAGTCCATTTGAATATTTTTCATACGTTCTTATTATTAGAATTTTTTACTTGCAAAGGTTCTTTGATAAAACGTATAAGCAAAATATAATGGCTAGAAATTTAGAAAATTCCACAAGTGAAAATTCTAATGTTCAAGAAATGGGATTGCGGAGATCCGTGAGGCTAAATGCGACAATAAGGGGAGCGGCATCATCATCACGAGCTTCCACCATGGGAACCACCGTGGTGGCTACCTCGGTAGCCACCCGCGGCGAGGTCCATGGTGCTTTCACCACGGCCACCATGGGAACCACCGCGGTGGCTACTTCGGTAGCCACTCGTGGCGAGGTCCATGGAGCCTTCACCACGGCCCGGAGATCCGTGAGGCAAAATGCGACAATAAGGGGAGCGGCATCATCACCACAAGCTTCTACCATGGGAACCACCGTGGTGGCTACCTCGGTAGCCACCCGCGGCGAGGTCCATGGTGCCTTCACCACGGCCACCATGGGAACCACCGTGGTGGCTACTTCGGTAGCCACTCGTGGCGAGGTCCATGGAGCCTTCACCACGGCCCGAGCCGTGCCATCCAAGGCTCATGGTACCAAGACCACGATCCAAGCCGTGTCATCCAAGTTTACGTGGACCCAAGCCCAAGCCTCGCATTCACATGCACCGCGCATTGAGCAGCCTGCTCCAGTGATCCAGCCTGCTCCCGTCAAGCAACCCACTCTCACGGCCCAACCTGCTCCTGCCGAGCAGCCTGCTCTCGTGACCCAGCCTGCTTTCGTCGAGCAGCCCACTCCGGTGCCCCAGCCTGCTCTTGCCAAGCAGCCCACTCCCGTGGCCCAGCCTGCTCTCGTGACCCAGCCTGCTCCCGATGAGCAACCCACTCCCGTGGCCCAGCCTGCTTTCGTCGAGCAGCCCACTCCGGTGCCCCAGCCTGCTCCTGCCAAGCAGCCCACTCCCGTGGCCCAGCCTGCTCCTGCCAAGCAGCCTGCTCTCGTGACCCAGCCTGCTTCCGACGAGCAACCCACTCCCGTGGTCCAGCCTGCTTCTTTCGAGCAGCCCACTCTCACGGCCCAGCCTGCTCCCGTGGCTTTCCAAGCAGCCCAAGTCGGCCCAAGACTATCTCAACCATTCGGACCTACCATCGAGCCGGGGGCATTCTCACCATATTTTTTCGCGGATTTGACATTTCCTAACTCAAATCTCGCGCTCGGAGTCTACCACCTTTCCACTGCCCAAGGAGGCGCATTCCTTCCAAGCTCTTCCAATCCAAATGGCGAACAACACTTGTCTCGACAAGTCATAGAGTTGACGAGCGCCCTTGCACAACAGACAACTTTGGTGAATCAACTTTTGCAACGCATCGGGATCCAACGTGCCCCGGACGAAGTATCCCGAAGTAGGACAAGGGCAGACGAACCTTTCCAGCAGCGTCCCGGCAAGCAGCCATTCGACCAGCCATGAGCCGAACGTTCAGGCAGTGTACATTCCCGATTGGGCCCCCGAGATAGCGTATACTCCCGTCTTAGAGCGCGGAGGAGCGTGTTTTCTCAACTAGGCCCACGGATGAGCATACATTCACGGTTGGGGTCACACTCCGATAGTCAACATGAGCAACCTTCCGGACAAAGTGTTCATTCGCGGCTAAGCCCACAAGGAGCATCATCCACCTCACATCAGAGTAGGCAGCACGACGGACGGAAAGAAGCAGTCACTCAATCCAGCTCAAGTTCAACCAGCAGCCTGCGAAGAACTCGCTCGCCTGCTAGAAACGCACCACATGCACTGCATCTGCGGCGTAGACGAGCCAAACACATGGAAGAGCAGCCTAGACCAGCAAGTTATGGCTGGGGGCAGCCGAGAGCTCCGCTACCCCAACAAAGGCAAATTCAGGAAGAAGTAGAGAGACTCTTGACCAAGCGATTGCATGATTTCCAACGCAACGAGGTCACCGACGAGGCACTACGACGGAACATGACCAACATAAGCAGGTCACCCTTCACGGACGAGATCGAGCAGGCAGAGCCTCCACGAGAGTTCAGCATGCCACATTTCACATTTTTCAAAGGGGATGAAGACCCGGAGAGACACTTAAAGCGCTACCGAAGCGCAATGATCCTTTATCGAAACAACGATGAGCTTATGTGCAAGATATTCGCCACCACTCTACAAGGCGAGGCGCAAGAGTGGTTCTACACCCTGCCGCCACAATCCATCCGGAATTTCTACGAACTTTCTTTGGTTTTCACCAAAGAATATTCATCCTATCGCTCAATCAAAAAGAAATCTGATCATTTGTTCAACGTCAAGAAGAACCCAAAGGAGTCACTTCGCGACTATGTGAGGAGGTTCAAAGTAGAGAAGGCAAAAATAGTCGGATGCAACGACTCGATAGCTAGAGCAGCCTTCCAAAAAGGGCTTCCAGCAGACCACCCGCTATTCGGAAAATTGATCATGAAAGAAGATCTAACTCTGGCAGACTCTTTTGCTTTGGCAGAGAAGTATGCACTTTGGGATGAGGCTCGTCAATGCACATTCAAGGACTTGAAGAAGTACCCGACATCACCTCCCTAGAAGCAGCGGAGGACTTATTCACATGTTTGACGGTATCTAAAGTAGCAATAAGTTCTACCATCATGCGAGAAGAGATGGGGGCCCGACTACCTGTATTCCACAGTTACCTGTATTCTACAGTTCAAAAGCTCTCCTCGATGTTATTAAAAATTCAAAAGCTAACTTTGGCGATAGTTGTTGCAACCCAGAAGCACAAGTTTTACTTTCAAATGTATGCAATCATCCTAATGACGTACTATTCTGCCCAATCCAGACGCGCGACGATAAAGGCGTAGACCCTGGCGGATGTAAAGTTTTCTGACGAACGCAACACTGGAAGGACACACTCGAAAGCAAGTTTTGTCCTCGTCACCCTAAAAGATTCTACATAGGAGCAACATGTACCGGCAGTTGAGTACCATTTCTTGCTGCGCATCACACGGCCCTAGCCGACCCTTGCTCAATGATTCAACTATAGAGTGGCCCAATACCGGTAGTTGAGCATCTCCTGTTGCGTATGACATGGCCCCATCTCCACAACTCCCTACTGCGTCTTCACGCCGAGCCTAGGTGACGCAACAGAGCGGCCCAACGATGCCTCAGAAGTAGCCGAGCACACTCTAGCTGCGCCTACTCCACCCGATGGAGACTTCTGGCATTTGCATGTCGACGACGCAAAAAAGCCTTCATCACTGCCGGCAGAGAAGGCTCCAAAAAGATGGATCCCATCTGGGAAGGTCCATACAAGATCAGCAGAGTAGGGGGCAAGAGTAATTACACCCTCACCACCATGAAGCGGCAAAAAGATTGAAAAGAAATGGATGGCCTACAATTTGAAGAAGTACCATATGTGACCTCCCGCTACATCAAAACCCGAAGACTCAATAAGCTCGACGGGCACCACCTCACAAGCTGAGGACTATCCGGTTGTTATGCAGTTCTTACCTTACAGCTAAAGTTCTCGTTCGTTTCACTCGTTTTTCAATGAGGAATTTAGAAGTAATCACAACTTGGCTTGGCTGCATGCTTACAACAACTAATCACTCATGCACTTCAAAAGAAGACTGCGCCCTTCTTAGGGACTCATCGCAGGAATTGCGCCCCCCGAGGGACCAACCATGCTCTCCAGTGCGAGAGGGTAAACAAATTCTCCGACACCCATATGGGTCAGCTCTCAAAGACGGGAGGATAAACTTTACACTCCGAATATCCAGACGTGGATGAGCCTGGCTGCCCTAGTATAACTAGATGCACGATGGCTTGCGCCGGGATTCCTAGAAGTAGCCGCAATGGTCTTTTTCAAGGCTTAGCTAACTGAAGGATTTTGGGTCTCTTGGCCTAATCCGTGGGGAACCGGGCCCTAGAGACGGAAAGGGCACATTACGCAGTACATCCGATGGACAGCTGCCCTGGAATCCTAAAGCTGCTACCGAGTGCACTAAGGTAGCCTACGGATTCCGGAAGACTGCCTACGGCTTGCCCTTCGAGCAGTGAAGCCGCACTAGACTTATACAACCGCACATTCTTGTGAAAGGTTAAACAAGCTAGCGCGCATATACGAAGTTTTATCCACTGCCGACATGCTACGTAGTCGATAAGCTTCACCTCTACCAAGCGCGGAACAACCTACACCAAGTCCTAAAGTGTTGTGATACTTGCTACGCAACCTACGGAATTGAAGAAAGTCAAGGTTAACAGCCTAGTGGTTACGCGGACTTGTCTGCTTCTGTAAGTAAGGCATCCGGCTGCCAACCCTATGGCTAACAACTTTGCAAAGTTCTACACCAACACCTACGGCTGCATAGGCTACGCGAGTTTGTTTGCTTATAAAAAAGTAGCATGCCTGCCACTGGTCTATCAAGTCTAAAGGTTAAGGCATGAACAAAAGAAGTGAAGATGAAGAAAAACGAAGGAAAACATGTTTATAAACAACTAGCAAAGGCCGAATGAGTTCAAGCAAAACAAAAGCTACAAGGAAAAACAAAGAAAATCCTAAAGGCTACCTAAAATACTACACTACAGCAGCTTGGACATCCCACGACTACTCGGTCGCCACACTTTCAACAGCCGTAACGCTCTTAGCAGCGGCATCATCTGACGCTTCACCCCTGGCTGCCCCAGTCTGGGCACTAACTTCTCCAACTACTTCACCAATGGAAGCCTTAAAAGTAAAAGCAAGCAAGTCTTCCGGAGAAATGGAGAATGTCTTAAAACCTCAAGCCCATCCTTCTCACACTTCAGTTGCTCATTCTTCTTAAGCAGAATAACACGGACGCGCTGCAGCTCATCCACTCTCTTCTTAGCATAAGTAGCGAAACGAAGCTCAGAAATTGCAAGCTTAAGATCTTGAATCTGAGGCGAATCAATCTCAGCAGCAAAGGGAGCAGGCTTTGGCGCCACTTTAGCAGCAGAGTCCACCTTACCACTCTTCATAATAGCAAGTCTCTACAAAGGTGAACCGGACTTGGCTCCCAAAGAACGTCCTGGTACAGACTTCGGCACTGGGGGCATGATAAAACCTTTACGCTGAGTAATCTTATCCACAATTGTACTAGCCATTCTCAACATGAAAGACGCCACATGCTCAGATCTAGCAGCCTTACATTTCTTCCCATTGGAAGAAGTCATGTCAATCACATACCTCTTGGTAGCAAGCGGACCCTCATGAGCAGCGAAAGAAGTCTTTGGTTTCTTCTCAGCCGGCATCTCTTGAGCAAGCAGAGAAGATCCATTTTCCCACCTTCACTTGCAGCAGGATCCACAACAGTGATTGGACGAGCCAGTGCATCCGCTTTGATCTTATTCCCCTCATCTTTTGGGAACAGCCCACGTTTCTCTTGACGAAGAGAGTTAAAGTAGCCAACGTCATTCGTAGTACCCAGCAGGGGAGTTCAACCCAACATTCCAGCAGTTCATGAGGCCCGCAACCTCTTCATTTCTCTCAATCACCTACCTAGCTCGCGCCATGTCCAAAAGCCCAAAAAGATATGAGCCATGTGACTCGCCTAGCACTGCGCCACAGTGCCCATGGCCCCAGCCATACAAGCTGCCCTTGGTTCTAGCCAAGTCGAGCAGCTTAAAGCAGTGGTCCCTGCCACAATACCTCATCAGCCCATGCCGAGCAAACTCCTGGCCCATGCCAGCCGACGTGCCGCACCACCCCGACGGCTGCCCCGAGGTAGCACTATCCAAGAAGAAGACAAGGAAAATTAATTTTTTCTTACCTCAATGCGGCACAGAGAAGACAAAGAAATCAATGAAAGACGGTCCTTTGCACGGGCAAGATGTAGAAGATTGCTAGAGGAGGGGGAACAAATATCCTCTAACTTTCTCTCTCTTGTTGGGTAGAATAAATCGCTCTCCAAAGTTGATTTAATAACCCACTTAAGGTGGACTTAAATAGGCTTTGAGAGAAATTTATTTCCCTTTCCTAGAAGGATCTAATTTCCATTTAAAGAGAGAATCAACATCAAAATAGGAAGCAGTCTTAAGTTTCCTAAAGCAAGAAGATCTCTACACCTGCTGCCCTTTTCTGCGAGCAGCCCAACAGGTGTAGGGGCATTTGTGGAGCCAAAAATATTCACAAGGCGACACGTGGATTTTGGGAAAAAGAAGACAAAAATACCCTTGAGGTATAACGAGGATCCTACATGCGAGTAGCAAGCAATCATCCTCAACCAAGTCAAAAATGCTCCAGAAAAGGTAACCAATTCCAAATTATCTCATCCATCCACATTTTAGGTAGTTATTTCATAACCTACCAATTATCCTACATAAATTGAGATAATTGACTAATTAATGGGATTATTACTCATTAATTTGTCAATTAAATTAGCCATAACACCAAAAAAACACCCTAAAGGCCGGTTATCTCTCTCCCAAAAGAGGGGCCGGCCATCTCCTTTATTTTCCCACTTTGACTTACCTTTTTCACATCTGATTAGCTAATATTTTTTATTGATTAGTTGATCATGCCATAAAAATCATATATTCATTCCTTTTTGTAATGTTAATTAGCCAATTAATATATTTACCTAAATAATATATTAATTGTTAATTGAAAGTCATCCATTTAACCCCAAAACTCCCAAATGGCCGGCCATCCTAGTGGATCTCCCCATATTTGCCCATTTCATCCCACTAATTAGCTAATTAATTTGGCAATAATTCTATTTAGCCAAATTAATTAGTCAATTAACTACATAACTCCTAAAATTACCATCAATCATGAACAAAACCCAAAAAACCCTAGCCACCTCCTATCCCTATAAATATACTCCCATTCTCACCAAAAAGCTAATTCCAACACTTTGGCAAAAATCCCAAAATTCTCTAAACACTCTTTCTCTCTAAATTCTAACTTTGGCATCGGAGGTTCTTCGGCCAAAGCCCCCCCCATTCATTGTGGGCGCGTGAGGCTCTTGGCCTTAACCTAAGGTGTTAATTGTTTTGTAGGTGCAAAATCGTCCAAGATCGAGGAGGAAGAAATTTGCATCCACACAAACCATATGAACAAGAAAAATCTTAGGAAAATCATATTTTTGTACTATAATGGTGTACCATCTTATGTGGCAATTGATGTGTACATACCACCTTAATTAATAAATTTATCTCATTGGATGTTGGTTATATATATCTTATGTCACATGAAATAGTACATTAATGTAGTATAAAAATGTAGTTTTCCTGATATTACTCTATGAAAAATTAAACAAGATTCAGCATGCAGTCTACGTACATTTTCGGTAACTACCTAGAGAATTTTCATATGCAATCAGAAAATGTGCATTATGAATATTAAAAGAACTTTTTCACATTAGATAAGCACTTCTAAAGTGTTTTGTCAAAAAGCAAATGTAAAAATTTTGTTGTGCTTATAACAAAAGCAAAAACTTATGAGGATAAATACTTTCTACTTATACACTCCCACGCATGATCACTCTAATCCACCATGTTGCCAGTGTTTGATTCACATCATTTTTTTTTGTTACATCATTGGATGGTTGTCAGTACCTAAACCCTTTGTTACATAATACGTATACATAAAAATTGAAGGTAATATCTGTTAACATCTTATAATTATTTCAATAAATTCAATATATTGTGTGATGGTTGTCATAACGTTTTACGGTTTTGGATCCTATTGCGTTGTGTATTTTGGAAGGATTTGCATGGCATGAGTATATTGTCACGTGACACTTCTGCTAATAATATAAGGATATATATTATATTTTTCACATGTCCTTGAATTATTGGCACGGGACACCATCATAACGGTGAACTCGTGTCATACAAGCTATTATCGTATTTTGGACGTGTAGCTGCAAATTACAATAGAGTGCCAGGCCAGCTACCATAAGCATGTTTAAAAATTAAACTACAGGGAAAGTGTGACAACCCGTCCCTAATTTTACGTTTTTATAAATTTTAAAAGCATGAATTGACGAAAATGCCCTAGAGGCAAGGACTTTGACTTCCGTTGACCCTCGTTTAGAGAAACGTATAACCTATTCTTTTATCGTATTTAAGTAATACTCATCACTACGAACGCATAGGCGAAAGCCGTTTACGAGTCCGGATTATAATGGCATAGTTATGGACGTTCGAAATTGGTTATTTAAAGTTTAGTTATAAATTAATTCAAACTCCCACCATGTGGGAGTGGTAACCAATCAAATTTAAGCAAGAAAATAAGGGACCAATCAGAAAAAGAAAGGGAGGACCAATCAGAAATGGAGGAGATGGGAGAGAGAGAAGCTCCCAGCTCCCCCAAAACCGCACCCACACCCATTGCGACCACCCATCTTCCAAGGTCGATTATGGCCAACTCCGATGGAGTTTTTCGATGCCACCACTGCCATCTTGAAGCTCTCATTCCCCTCTACAAAACCCACCCAAGAACCACCTTGATTAACCACAGTATGTGGTGGTTTGAGGCCATAAAAGTCGACAAAAAATCAACGGTGCTCCGGCTACGCTTTTCAATATTCCAGCGAATTGGCAAAGTGATGGCCGATGCCACCACTTGGGCTTTGTAGCCCATCATCCGAGGAGAAAATCCCAACCAACCTTGACCTCGTTGGACCACCGTAGACAACGAATTGACGCCGGGAAGCTTTAGGCATCTGCCATCTTTGTGGACAAAATTGACCACCTTCCGTCCACTTTTAGACTTCGTGGCAGGCGACGATGGTTCGTGATGTTGCAATATTCGTGCTAGGGAGTCGTAGCGCAGACCTCAGGTAAGTGAGTCTTTTTCTTTCTATCGTATTTATATTTGTATATATATGATCAATAATTCCACAAACGGTTATAAATTCATTATTTCATATAATTACTGTGAATGCTTTGAAGTTCTTAAGTGAACTACGAATGGCTTGATCCCTGTTTAGGTTACGTAGGCAGTCTAACGAGACGTTAGATGCAGCCATACAATAAACGAGATTAAATAATTGAGACAATGGCCTTGTTGAGGGATTTGAGTAATTTGAGGGACATTGGTGGAAAATGTGAGATTTAACTTTATGATTTGGTAGTTAAATGTTGGTCATAAATCAATGTGTGAAGAATCAAGAATTTGAAGTAAGGAAACGTAGTAATGATAGTTAATTAAACTAGTGTCTAGTTGGGCTTATCACCGATAATTATTCTTGAAAATAAATAGTTTGGGAGTAGGGCGTTACAGCTTATGCATTTTTATGCCATATTATATATATATATATATATGTATATAATTGAAAATGCTATAACATGGTTGAGTATCAGATTGCATCATGGTTTATCTATCTTTGAAGTGCAAAGGTGAATGCAGGACACCCAGGTAAGTTCAAGTGGATTTATGATATTAGTTGAAATGATAGAGTTATGGCATGACTACATGTATGTTTTAGGCAACTCCAGCCTTGTCGTACAGGTTACAATGATGGGCAACTCCGACACTGTCGTATAGGTTGCCTATGAGTAGTAAATGTTACAATAGATGCAGTTAGAGCTCATAAACCTGCACCCCGGTGTTAGTGCCCCCGCCCGTGGCCAAGGCACAATCCTTCACGTGATGTTCACCTTCCGCACCTTATGCTCACCTTGAATCCAAGGTAGGTGCACAGTCCTGTCGTACAGACCACTATAGGTGGTTCCGAGTTTTAGGTGACCCGTGTTTATTCGCATAGTCTTCATGTGATCGTAGCACTTGAGCGTACTTATTTACACCCAGTCCTGTCGTATAGACCACTATAAGTGGTTCCGACTCGTGTGCAAGGATATGTGATGAGCTATGGGTTCAGCTGTACAGGCCACAAGAGGTGGATCCGGCTGACATATTACAGGGATATGTGATGAGATATGGATAAGTTGTACAGGTCATTATAGGTGACTCCGACTTATGAGCTAGCATATGTGATGAGTTATGGATAAGTCGTATAGGTCACTATAGATAACTCCGACTTGTGAGCTAGCATTGATTGATGAGATATGGATAAGTTGTACATGTCACTATAGGTGACTCCGACTTATAAGCTAGCATATGTGATGAGCTATGGATAAGTCGTACAGGTCACTATAGGTGACTCCGACTTATGAGCTAGCATTGATTGTTGAGATATGAATAAGTTGTACAGGTCACTATAGGTGACTCCAACTTTGAGCTAGCATATGTGATGAGCTATGGATAAGTTGTACAGGTCACTATAGGTGACTCCGACTTATGAGCTAGCATATGTGATGAGCTATGGATAAGTCGTACAGGTCACTATAGATGACTCTGACTTATGAGCTAGCATTGATTGTTGAGATATGGATAAGTCGTATAGGTCACTATAGGTGACTCCGACTTATGAGTTAGCGTTGATTGATGAGATATGGTTGTAGTCGTACAGGTCACCATAGGTGACTCCGACTGGCGTGCTAGTATGGGTTGTTAAGCACATGATTATTTATATTGCTAATGAGATGTTGTGCCATGATATACTTCTGGGTTTACTGTTAGTATATTTTTGATTTCATACTTATCCATGATATGATTTTCTGGATACTATACAGGTGTTGTATCGAGGGGTTATAACGTTTTAGAAGGTTTCTATTAAAATTTTTATTTCTAGGGCCACTCACCCTTGTTTTATTTTCACCCTTCAGGTTTTATTAGCTGAGCTTTCTTATCGTCGAGGATTTGTGGCAAATCTTAATATTGGAGATTTCTTTCGAGGGTATGATTCTTAATCCACTATACTGTACTTACTGATGCTCTAACGTCACGTGTGAAGTGGGTTAATTTCCTCTCACCAGCGCACTCTGGTTTTTAGGCACTCTTAGGTTTAAATTTATTCACATTTTCCCACATCATCATACTTTATGGCTTCGACATCTTACAGGAGTCGGCCAGCACAATTCGATTCGGAGTCCTAATGGACATCTTGGGTCGGGGTGTGTCAGAAAGTGTTAGCAACCTTCTCATTTCAACATTTTCATTTATACTCATGTCACGTGTATTCCACTAACATGCAAAATTAAAGGTTTAAGTACTTTTTGGTTGACAAACTAAATTTTTAATGATATTAACAAAAGAAGGCAAATAGTGTAATCTTAATTTAAATAAAGTTTTAATATTTGAGTGCTGGTGGAATGTACGTGGTATGAAAATGTGTGAGAAGAACGAAATGAGAATGTAGCAATCATTTCTGGAACTTTATATAGCTTTATTCGAGTCCAGTGTACTCCAGTCCCCAATCCAGTTCCCTACAGCCTACTCTACTATCATCAAACGTTTGAATTAATGCACAGAAGAATACTTGTGCAGACAAAATAGTCATATGTGATGAAATAGGGTTAACACAATTCCTATTAAGGTAGGAAACCTACATTAATTACCATTAATCAATTCATTAATATACAATTGAAAACAATCATGAAGTAAAATCCGGAGTCAACAGTTCTATTCTAACAGAAACGTAGGTGAAGTGGTACACTACATATTACAATATACAAGTTGATATGTCTCAATTTTGGAATATATGTTCTAATGTCTCTACTTATATTATACACATGGTATACTCCTTGTATTCGGAATACACTGAATTTTTTTATTTGGTAAAGATGCCCAATATATATAACTTGGTATTTATCTACAAACGAATGTGGAACGATATGCAGATACGGTGCATGGAAACTCAAAAGGGCTTTTCATGGGAAAGCCAAATAGTTTTTAGGAGGCCAAGATACAAAAACAAAACACAGGGAATTTGGAAATAGGTATATAGTTCCATGCGTAATAATTAAAACCACAGTGCATGGACAATGCAAATGACGAGAGATTTTTTAATGTGATCGGTATACGGGATGGTACACCACGTGTCACTAAACAAATGGTGGGACATGTGTGCTAAAAAGCTAGTAACTTAAAAAATAAAATTTCCCACCATTCCTATTAAAACATGTGGTGTACCACTTGTATTTCCGTCACAACTAAAAATTTCTCACAAATGACAATGTGTCATAGGAAAGTCAGAAAACTAGAAGAATACGTAACATGTAGCAATTGCATCTCGATGATTGCGGGTAGCCACAGCACCAAACATTGCACACAAATCGTTTTTTTTTTTTTGTTTTTTTTAATCTGTCAGTGAGAAAGTCTTGTATATGGAATATCTACACCGCCATACGCAACGTTTTAGTCCAATAATGCACTATCATAAATAATTTTTTTGTTCCTGTAACAATGTATTATTGGATGTAAAAACCATCACAATAAGTTGACGACAAAAAACTTAATTCATATGACTGGCTCTGTAGAATATAACTGGCTCTGTAGACTATGCCCAACCTTCTACCTGAAAATAGATCTCTCCATAAACCGATATTTATCCAAAAATAGATAAAAGTAAGACTTTGGCAAATAGCCCAGGGGGTCATTTGCGTTGTCTTATACGTAGACCCTTGGTTTTGGCCTTTCGGATCCGGTAGGAGCATATATTGGATTTAGCCAAAAACTATAAGTCACATTTAGCTTTGAAATTGTCAAAATTAGACATAACCAAAGGGCTAAAAGGAATCAGACTAAAAAAATTAGGCTAAGTTTGATCTTAGAGCATACAATATGTAACTCTGAAAAGTTTAAGTTTGGTCCAAAAAAGTAATAAAATAATAAAAAAAAAATATAGCCCTACAATGATTTAGGGTGGAAAAGTTCAATCTTGTAGTAATTATTTTTTATATATTAATTTATAGAGAACTAAAACATAATAAAGGGTTACGTTTAGTCCTTCACAATGGCTATGAAAATCTTCGGGGCCATTATATCCTATTGCAAAAAGTTGTGCTCCAATATTCAACAGCAAGAAGGGCCCCAATTCAAAGAATTACAATTAACCAATGATCATTCCATTAGTCTAATGACCATCCAATCCTTTGATCTCTCCAAGTCCTCCTATCTCTCCTCCCATCCATTTATAACCATATTCCCCTCTCCCCCTCTCTCTCTCTCTCGTACCCAACCACCCTTCTTTTAAGCTGCTTCTTTTCTCTGCATTGTTCATTTATAGGAATTAGAGGATACACTTCATAATTTTCCCTTCTTGAAACAACTTCTCTTAGATTTGTTTTCTTTTTTTGTTCCCTCATAGATTTAGACGCTTGCCAGATCAAGATGGGTCGTGTTAAGCTGGAGATAAAGAGAATAGAAAACAATACCAATCGACAAGTTACATTCTCAAAGCGTAGAAATGGACTCATTAAGAAAGCTTATGAGCTTTCCATCCTTTGTGACATTGACATTGCTCTTATTATGTTCTCTCCCTCTGGTCGCCTGAGCCATTTTTCTGGCAAAAGAAGGTTCTATTATCCATGATTTCTCACTTTTTATATGTTCTTCATTCATTTAAGAATGATGTATGTGTTGCAGTTGTTTTAATTTTGCATGTAACTTAACATGATTCATGTTCTTTTAAATAGAGAAACTGGTGAATATATATGGGAAACTGTTGAGAGCTTTACACTTAAAATTGAACTCAATATGCTTTTTCGGATTTTGATAAGCTTTACTATGTGACTAGTGTTGGGATTGAAGTAAATAGTCTTCAAAATCATTCAAGAAAGTGGCATGGTTAATACGCATTCATATATTTTTCTGGAATTTGCACTCGTATTAACATAAGCCTCTGGAATAGGATCTCTGACCAGCATGATTCAACATCATTTGCACCTCTTATTAGGGAGAAAGTAAATATAAATGACAATCGTCCACGCGTATTGAAATGGTTAATCTGTTATTATGCATGTTTATAGCTACCCACTTGTATTTATATATTCAAATAAAGATGTTCATGTTTAGCAGATGGAAATTCTGTTCATATTAAACTATTAAAAAGTATTCAAATAAAATAATTCTTAAAAGGTAACAATCATTTTACATTTTTATTTTAATCATTGCATAAGTGTGATTATCCACACAACTTGCAGTTGACTAGTTCCAAAAGCACAGTAATGATTAGATGATTATGGTTTGATCATTTTTTATTGTTCATTTAATCATGTATTCTTGCAAGCTTATGGGTTTATCATTTTATTTTCCCTTTTCCTATTGCTTTCGGTTTCTTAATTAAATTTCAATTCAAATCATCTGTTCTGATAAAATTTTTATTGTGAAATCAGGATCGAGGATGTGTTCACTCGCTACATTAATCTCCCCGACCAAGAAAGAGAGCAGTATGTGTGTTAGTACAATATTTTTTTACTTTATATAATCAATAATAATGTACCAACTTTTCATAAAAAATTGTACGACTTTGTTATATGTAAATTATACCCATATTTAAAAATAAAAATAAAAATCAGATCAAGTTTCAAGCAAGAAAAAATTGAGAAAAAAAATTAAAAAATTTCCTATTCGGTATTAATCTTTGCATGAGAATTTAATCATCGTTATTAAATTTCTTAATTAATACTGAAATTCAATATTTTGTTGTTGAGTCAAAGTATTCAAATTAATAAAGTTTTAGTTTAACATTTTAGTCAACAAGGACTAGAACCAAAGTTAAAAAAACGATTCTATGATTTAGAATTTTATTTATCTATCAGCTATTTATTTATACGTTGTTTTTTTTTTTTTTTCGCAGTGCTATAATTTTTCCTGATCACAACAAACATCCGTATGCTCTTGGTCCCCTCTAAAAATTAATAGTCTCAAAGTTCATTTTACTAAACCTTTTTTTTTTCTCGAACATGAATATGTCAAATAACTTGTTCATATTGATTACAAAAAAAATAACTTGTTCATTGTTTTTTTTTTCGTCTTTTTTTTTTTTTTTTTTTTTTTTTTTTTTTTTGCAGTGATCTTCAAAACAAAGAGGTCAGATACATGACATCTAGCAATGTACTCTATTGTATTTTGTCTTATGGTTTTTTATATCTATTTTTCAAGAGATACTGTTAAATGAAAACATACATATACGACGTCCTTTTTTTTCCTTGCAGTATTTGCTCAGGACCCTTCAGCAACTAAGAAGTGAAAATGATATTGCTCTACAACTTGCCAAGTTTGTTCTCCTCCTTTTCTTACATGTTAAAATTATTAGAACTTGATTTGTTCTCAACCTTCTAAAAGTAGTAAAGATAAAGAAAAACAGTTCTGAAACATTTCCTTATTCCTTCAAGTAATTTTGTTTGCTATATATAGTTTATTGATTTTGTTTGTTTTTTACTTGTGCGATCTCAACTCTGAATGCTTCGACTGCAAGTAGTCCTACAGCCGTTAGCTCTGAAATTGAGGTACAAACTTTGTCACTTTTGTGATGTTGTTTTGTAGTATGCTCTAGAGTATCGTATATACACAGAAGCATAATAACATTTT
Source organism: Malus sylvestris (assembly GCF_916048215.2). NCBI lineage: Eukaryota > Viridiplantae > Streptophyta > Magnoliopsida > Rosales > Rosaceae > Malus > Malus sylvestris. The sequence continues at coordinate 43,547,032 of NC_062274.1, forward strand.
TGCTTACGTTGACATGGTTATTATTTTCGTCGGGACTTTGACATGGTTAAATTTCACTTTCCTTGTAGGAACTTCAACAGGAAATTGGTGGGCTACAACAACAACTTCAAATGGCTGAGGAGCAGATAAGGTAAAAAATAAAAAAAATGAAAACCTGCAATGTATATATGATTCATGAATATGATAAATTTGTCATGGCCTTATCCTATTGTACCATCGCCACAAAAAAATGCTGATAATAATCACTAGTAGCTAAGGGGATGGAGTGTTGGGTTTCCACCTATGCGTACCAGGTTCGAAACTCCTCAATTCGCTGAATAAATCTAATAGTTTTGAACCCTCCCCCTCTTTTAATAGTAAAAAATTTTACAAAATAAAATAAGGTGATGGATATGCCTTTACCCACCCCTTAGCCACTGTTGAGTCCTGACCCACCTTATTCTGTATAACTAATATTAGTGATTATTTTTAACTTTTCTTGTAGTGCATGACTAAATATGGAGAAAAAACGAAGATGTTATTCACGTTCTTATTCTGTCTGTATGTATTTATTTTGTGAATGCAATTAAATTCAAGATAGAGAAGAAAACAACCATTAACTATGAGCGTTTTTTCACGATCCTTATTTGTCATTAAGCGGCCATAGTATGATAATATATTCATATATTAAAATATTCATTTAGGGGGCGGTTTAAATTTAATTTGCATTCTTTTTTCATTTGCCTATATATTGAGCTTCATTTTCTTTTTTAAGCTATATAAATTTATATTTTCCTGGCTGATAAATGCTTATAGGATATATGAGCCTGACCCTTTAAAAATCACATCTACGGTGGAGCTTGAATCCTGCGAGAAAAGCCTAATGGACACATTGACGCGTGTTATGCAGAGAAAGGTTTGAGACACCCCTCAATTATTATTTTTTTTTATCTGGTTTCTTATGATTAAGAGAACATGAAGTATGATCTGTATTTTCAATTTTCAGGAATATTTGTTGAGTAATCATCTATCTTCCTATGATTCCTCAGGAATACAGGTAACAAAAAAAAAAATGTCTTTAAGCATGTACTTAGATACATTAAAATTAAATATAGATAAGAAGTCAGATTTTTAATTGTGAGATTAGCATAATCTTGATAATTTTATGCATGCATGTACAGCAAGTGTTGCCAGGCTCCTTCGAGAATGAGGTGGCAGGTTGGTTGTCTAGCGCTGGTCACAACCAAGCCCAAATTTACGATGCATCCGCTCCCTTAGAGCATCAACTTAGGTAGCTAGTTAACTACATTTCTCAAGCTAATTATATTTTACAGGGTTCAAGTTTTAGGTTGTTTCAAAATGGGTCATGAAGATTTAACTCTCACATTGCAACTTGAGATTTTAAAATTATATCGACTTAAACCCTCTCTGTATGTCTGATAGTCTAATCCTTCATTAAATTATTGACTTTTTTTTTTGTCGATGTACAAATGTGGATTACATGTCAAACGAATTACAATGTAATATGAGAGACTAAAGTTTTGTGTTTAATTTTGAAAATCACCCCCGAACTTAAAAGGTGTAAAATATAGTTATCAATTTTATTATTATTATTTTTTGGTCAAATTGTTAATTAATTGAAACTTTTAATGCTATTTTCTTTGAAATATAGGAATTTGTCATCGACACTGTATGATCCGTTTTCACAAGGACAGAGCTCGAATGCAGATCCTAGTACCATGGGACAGTGTCATGTGAGCGTCACAAATGACAGTGATGGAGAGCTTCCACTTTGGCATCAGGCTTACACTACTTCCTCGGGACACCACTCCACCCTCATTCCTCCAACCTTGTTGCCACAATATCAGGTTTAATTCACCCTTTTACATATATATGCATGCTATGTATTCATCTTTCAATCTCAATAGGAGTGCCAAGTGCGGTTAATCACCTTACTAGATAGTTTCAAACATGATTTTTATTTAATCAAATCTTCACATTCACAGTCTGACAACTTCATATATACTAGATTATTTAACAAAATTTTCTTTTTAACCAAAATGTGAATCATGATTACATATTTAAGGTTTGGATATAATTTGAGCTAATCAATGATTCTGATTCACAAATTATATTTTAACATATTCGACAGCTGCCAAGTAAGAAAAAAAGTTCCTACCAGAAATAATTTATATGACGATGAATTTATGTGCATGTTAACAAACTGTGAATCATGATTTCACATTCAAATATGATTATAATCATCATCCATATAAGGTTATGATCTACTTTAACATTTAATAATCAGATTGTCCACCAACTGAACCTTTTAGTACACTGTGAATCATGACAACTTAACTTATTTGATTGTTTGATATGTTGGAAATTTCCAGCCCAAGTACTGCCTTTTATGATTTTTGCAAGCCATGAGTTGATATTTGTGACTGTGAGTTGGGATTATACAATTCAAATGCTAATTAAGTAACGTAAATCTAATGTGATGCAATTAAGCAGAATTCAGTGGGAGGCTCCAACATGCCAGAAATAATGCCACATGAACAGGTGGAGATCCCAGTTGGCAACTCCAGTATACAACCTTACAACGAAGCTGCAGATTATAATCACGAAAACAAAGTTCCTCAGCTTAATGGACATTGACAATACCAAAGCAAAGAATGGGCAGAGTTCATGACTGTTGCTCCAGATATATTAACTTTAATTAGCTGATGTTGTAATTTGTAGCAAAACATGTAAGTAGGATAATTTAGCAGCTCACGAACTGCCACTAAAAACTTGTTTAAACAACCAACAAATTTTGCATTTTATACTTCTTTTTTATCAACAATTATCGTTTCACTAAATCTCCTCCAACTGACACTGGCGGAGCCAAGTACAAGGCTCCTCAAGACTATAGCATAGGGAAAATTGCAGATCTTTAAGCTTAAAAACATTTATCTTTTGGGCTATTTTATGATTTTAATTACCATATTCCACTTAGCAAATGCAAATTTGAATCTTAAGGCTGATTTTAAGGAAAATAAGAGCTAATAAATGTTAAATAAACTCGTCACTTTAACCAATGTTATAAATAAATTAAAACTTCCATACCATAAATGGTTCTTTATTTTATTATTCACTTGAAATTTTTGAAGGTTAGAAGCTTGGAAAACATAGTATAAATTTTTGGGGTTTTTGAACTTTAATCCCTCAAGAAGATTAAAATTTAAAAAAAAACCTGGTGTTAGATTAAATATTGATTTTAGTCCCTAATGTGCCCTTATTTCAAAATAATTAATGTGCATTTTATTTAATGTCTCCCATTAAATATTTAAATTTATTAATACACAAATTTTAATTTATTTTTGACCAAAAAAGAGTTTTTTAATTTATTAATTTTATTTAACATTCTTCAAACTTGAAAGACTCAATTAATGTACCTAAATGTTAGTACCGAAATATATTATATTGAACTAATATATTTAAATGTTAGTACCGAAATATATGCACCAAAATGTATTAATATTAAATTAATGTACTTAAATGTATGTACCGAAATGTATGCACTGAAATGTTAGTCCCGAAAATGTATTATATTGAATTAATGTACCTAAATGTTTGTATCGAAATGTATGTACCGAAATATGTGTACCTAAATGTATGCACCGAAATGTATTATAATGAATTTAATATACCTAAATGAAGAAGATAAAGTACATCAAAATATATTGTATAACAAAAAATAGTTTATCTAAATGTTCACAACAAAATATATTACGATGAATGAAATGAAAATAAAAATTATAATGAAATAAAATTAATACATTAAAAAATAGAAAGAAAAAGATAAATAATTAAAAAATCAAAATATAATTAATAAATGAGGTTATTAATGTATCAAGGGACGAAAAATTAGATTTTGATCTTACTCATGGTTTTAATCAAAAAGTCATCTTTGCCAAGGATTAAAATGAAGTTTTCTATAAATGGGGGGTTTTGCTTCAAATTATTACTTTTAGGTTTACTATTATATAACTTTATTAGGTAGGCAACAAAAGATAAAAAATTTGATTTTGTGGTAATAAGTTTAGCTTAGCCCACCCACCGAAAATTTCCTGGCTACGCCAACAAAATGGAGATTGAGTGTTACTAGATCAAATGATTAAGCACTTCATAATTTTTTGCCTTCTTCTTGTTGCTTGGCAAAAGCTTTTGTGTTACATATAGGAATACTTTGTTTTGGTGAAATAGTTGGTAGATATATTCTGCTTAAACGATATCCTATAGTTTGTATGACATTCTATTTTGGTTCACATAGTTTCAAATAATCAAACTTTCTTATTTAGTACATCAATACTTGAACTTGAGATGAGCTCCAATTTCAACCTTGAACAGAGAATAAACTACACCACTAGAAATTACAATTTGTCCTACAAAAGTTTGTCCGACAAACCAAAATCAGTAGTGTTAAATGCTTTTGCCCAACGACTTTTCAAGTTGGTCGGGCCAAAGTGATCAGCGTTGTTGACTTGTATAGTTTCTTATAGTTTAGAGTTTCCTAGTTTATGTGTAATCTAGGCAAATCCCTTGTAATCTCCTGTGATATCCTGTAATTATTATTTCCCTATTGTGTTAGGATTAGGGTTGTATATTATACCTATTTTTTAGAAGAAACATAACGGGGAAAGCAATCTTTCTTCTTGGCACCAGAGCCGAGTCAGAAAAAAGAAAAAAACCGAATCCTAACTGGGTTGGTATTGCCTTGCCGTGCCCACCATTGTTGCTGCGCCTCTGTCTTGATGAAAATAGCGAGCAACTCAACGTCATTGCTATCTTCCGTTTCTGATCAATTGCAGTGAGCGATGTGTGTCGTTACTGCCAGAACTTTATTCAGATTTTTTTTTGGTGTTTCACATATCCCTACCTGTTGCTCAAGGTTTTGCAAGATATCGCCAGAGTCTTTGTTGAAGTCTGTCGTTAAAGCTGCTGCTGAGTTCCAGTTCTGTTGTATATTGACAAGAAGTTGATGGCTAACGAAGAGATGAAGGTGGTTCCCGCTACTGCTTTAGTTATGGTGCGGTCAAATAATTCAAGTTTCAAAATTGGTATGGTTTTGGATGAGAAAAACTATGATGGGATATCTTCATGGGTCCATCAAGGCACCCGATGAGGATGATTTCAAATATGATGATTGGTTCCCTAAAGATCAGATAATTAAGAGTTGGCTATTATCGGCAATGAAGCCGAAAATTATGAAACCGTACATTTGATTATCTACTTCGATAGAAATTTGGGATTCCCGTAAGACGACCTATTTTGACGAGAATGATGAGAATATAATTTATTCCTTGAATCAGAAAGCATCGCGTCTTCGTCATAATGGATGATCTTTGGCTACCTATTTTGGGGAGCTAATTGAGATTTTCTAAGAATTTGACCACTTTAATAAAGTGGCCAAGGAGTGTGAAAACGAAATCAAAGCGTTTCCACTGAGAGACGACGAGTCTAATTGTTTCTTGGTGGTTTAGATGATGTTTTTTTATCAATTGCGTGGAGAGGTGCTACACAAGGATCCCCCGCTTGAACTTCAAGCCGCTTATGCATATGTTCATCGTAAAGTAGATAGAAAAAAGGCCATGAAGACGGATGCAGACAAGCATGAGCCCGCTGCTATGGCAGCCAAGGCTTGTGGCCTTCTTCTTAGCTCGACTGAACTGGGTCAAAAAATTGGCCAGGACAAACTCGAACTAGCCAGACAAGTTGGGAACGCCCTCTGGGAAAATGCCAACTATGACAGGCCACTCTCATAGTCGTTATTTTGAGTTGATTGGATATCCCAAAAATTGGGATAAGACTCGTGATCCAAGCTGCAATAAATTTTGTGTCTCTATTGCTGAAACTAAGAATGATATAGATCATATAGCGGACAAGGTATCAACTATGATTGCTACGGTAGGTAATGATGGTAAGGCACTCAATATTTCTACTCCTGTTCTGAATAGTATGTGGATAAATGATTTCGGTGCTACTAAACATATGACTTGAGATTCTAGACAGGTTCCATCACTTTAAACCTCCACCTAAACCATAGTCAGTGTTGCTAACAGTAATCTTGATCCGGTTGTCGGGGAAAGCACTGTTTCTGTTTATGATATTGTCCATATGGTTCAGTCCTTAAATTATAATTTGTTATCCGTTGCCTAAATAACCATTGCCTTACACTGTTTGGTTATTTTTTGCCTTATTTTTGTGTTTCCAAGGACATCCGGACGCAGAACACGATTGGTTTTGGTATTAGATGAAGGAAGCTATATTACTTAGAGTTGACATCAAATAGTTATGGCTTGCTGACTCAACCTCTTTTAGTTGATGATTCTGAAAGGGAGACTAATAAAGTGTCAAACATCTGGATGTGGACTGTCATCTTGGGCATGCTTCATTTGGTTATTTACATAAATTATTTCCTAGTTTGTTTGTTAAAAACGATGTTTCTCAATTCAAGTATGATGTTTGTAAAATGGCCAAAAGCCATCGAACTTCTTTTTCTCCAAGTTTGTATAAAAGTTTAGTTCTTTGATGGTTGTGCATTTCAGTGTATGAGGTCCATCTAAAATAGCTACTCTTAGTAGAGCTCACTGGTTTGTTACTTTTATTGATGATTGTACTAGAATGACTTGGGTGAGTTCGTTGAAGTCGAAAAGGAAAGTTAGTTCGGCCTTTAAAAATTTCCATAAAATCGTTCTCGTGCAGTACAATATGACAAGTTCTTAGAAGTGACAATGGAGGAGAATATATTAATGCGAAACATCAGTCCTTTCTTGATATGCATCGTATCGTTCATCAAACCATGTGTCCATATACCCCATAGCAAAATGAAGCGGCTGGGCGGGAGAATAGACATTTGTTAAAAGTAGTTCCTGCCTCCTTTCTCGTGACACGACTTTCATTGCATTTTTTGGGGTGAAGCACTTACGTCCGCATCATACCTTATTAAGGGCTGGTTTGGTATTGTTGTGCTTTGAAAAAAAGTTGCTGTGAGAATAAGCGGCTGTGAAAAAAAGTAACAGAGTGTTTGGTAAACTTTTTTGTAAAAGTGCTTTTGGAAAAAAAAGCTGTATGATATTGTTTGGTAAACTTTTATGTAAAACAGTTGTGACTGTGTGAAATGACCAAAAAGGGTATAATACTAGATGTGCCATTAATTTAATTTTCTTAACAAATAAAAATGAATTATAATATACTTTATTTTTAAAAGAAAAATATTTATAAACTTTATCTTAAGTATTAATTAGTATGACAAACTACTTCAATTGAAATATTTTAGACTGAATAGCTAGGATTCATTAGTACAATATTCTTAATGTACTTGAAAGTAGTCTAATTAGATGCATTCATTAAACTTGCCGCTATTCTATTTCTTAATGCTTCTATCTCATGGGATCCTTCAACTTGATAATTTGGTATTCTTCATCATCATCATCACTACTATCGCTCTCTTCACAATAGTCCCTGGGGTCATCAAAATGACGATCACGTTCAGAATACCTCCGCATGTAGTTATGAAGAGCCATTGTAGCAATGACAATCTTCACTTGCTTATTGAACGGGTAATTAGGCATATCCCTTAAAATTGCCCATCTTTTCTTCCATACCCCAAAAGTTCGTTCAATGATGCTCCTAAGAGAAGAATGCATGTGGTTGAACACCTCTTTATGACCCGTTGGTTCGGGACCCCTACGAAAATCCAGGAGATGATATCTTTCACCTTTATATGGTCCCAAATAACCTGTCATTTGTGGGTACCCCGCATCTACCAAGTAATATTTTCTTGAAAATTGAAAATTTTGTTTTGTATTGTAATAATTATACAAAGCAAGTATGTAAATTGTTATAAATAAGTATGAAGATTACCATTTGGAGGCTTTGAAAAGTTTAAATTTGGATTCCGTAGCACGAATAAAAAAACTCTTGTATCATGTGCAGTACCTTCCCATCCGGCACAAGCAAATGTGAATTGCATGTCAAAATTACATGCAGCCATAACATTTTGAGTCGGCATTCCTTTCCTACCAATGTATGGAACTTGATCCAGAGGTGGTATTGAAGCCTCAACATGTACTCCATCTATGGCACCAATACAATCCTAAAAATAATAACATAGAAGAAAACCGTCAACCTACACTTATAGTTTGCAAACACTTATAGTTTACAAATAAGTTAGAAGACGAGTCAAACTTTACCTTAAAATAAGGCATGTATCTTGTATCTCTCCTTATTTCTTGGGGAATGCCATGAAACTCCGAATCCATTGGTTTGATAATATCTATTGCCATCTTACATACGATATCTAACATAACACCAAAATATCTACTAACAGTCTCACCAGAATGTTGAAATCTCTCTTGTGCTAATCTATTTTTCACACCATGTCCCAACATATGCAAGAACATTCCTAATATTTCAATTGCATTCATTTTCCTTGAACCTTTCAATCCATAATTAGTTTGCAAGTCATTGCATAATCTATAAAAGACATCTTTGTTCATCCTAAACATTCTATAGCATCACACATCATTTCCTCATAGTACGTCCATCAACCAAATATTACCTGTTTGGGAAGAATTCATACACGGAGTTTTGTGGACATATTTTAAATAATATGTTTCAACAGCTCTCGCTACAGCGCATATAATTACACCATCCTCCAAATCCTGAACATCATCATCAGAGGTATTCATATTGAATGTACACCTGTAACCTAACACATAATTCAACATTCCATAAGTCATAATCCAACAATCACTAAAGAGTTCATAATCCGACATTCATGAACAAGTCATAATCCAACATTTAACAAGAAATCATAATTCAATATTCAACATATAATCCAACATTCAATAAACATGTAGCAAGGTTGAATACATAATCTTAATGCAAAGTACAAACCACATATATAGTCCTAATTCATAGTTTTAGGGTTTTAGCTCCTTATTTTTCTTTGTTGAACATATATTTCAACCAAGTTAGTTGGACTTCAGGATCTTTCATCGTGCCAAACACCTCTCGCTTCTCTGCACTACAAAATAAACATGTAGCAAACAGCCATAACTCGCTAGGTGGCTCACAACTAGGCAATTGTGCAACAGTGGCTAACACTTCCGGAATACCATTGCCTATATGCAGTTTGGACATCAATGAGTTTGCAGAACTCCTAGTTTCATAAACTTCAACAAGACGGTCAATTTGACCACAAAGTTTTGCATCACCTCCAATTTTTTTCCCTTTCTTATCAACCTTCTTCTTTTGCAATTCTCCTTGGTTAGCCGCTCTTTTTTTTCCCTTCCTAGTAGCTTGCCTTAGATCCTGCATAGTCTCACTTTCTTCCGAATCATCTAAATCAATTTGTCCTATAGATTCCTCTCGTCTCTAGTGGTAGTATCCCAGATGAAGGTGCCCAGGCATGTTCACCAGTAGCAACTGTGTTCGAGAACATCCTATCTAACTTGTCCTCCATCTCAGGACTAATTCCCTTTTTTCGCAACCTTGCATATTATCTACAAGTAAGAAAGAATATGGCTAATACATATTGCATGATATCATAATACATATTGCATGATATGATAATATTAAAAGATAAATACACAAACCTTAATTTTATTATTCCACCACTCCTCAGTGGCATCAACGGTACCCTTGCTCGAATTCCACCCTAGGCTAGTTTCTTTACCAACTAGCTCTTTCCACAACTTCCACTCATTTTTAAGTGCATCCCACTTATTTTTCAGTTGCTTTCTTTCATAATCATGCCCTGTCTCTGCCTTGAAGTTAGCTCTAATATTTGCATATCCATTTTTGTCAAAGTGAGTGCCCGGACGATGTCCAGCCTCAACCTCCTTGATGCATACATCACAAAATATAGATATATTGTGAGCATTTCATGTAGCTGTAGGATTTGACAAAGATGCCACCTTGTTTGCCATCGATACCAACTAGTTGGGGCTTCAATCTGTGCTTAAAGCTGCTTATATGTGAGTGTCATTTAAACCATAGTGCAGATACACAATACAAGTGAAAGGGTTGTATTATGTAAGGACACAATTATATGAATTACACCGGATTAATTCTATATTAGAGGGAAAACTAAAGGTGGTTATCAATTCAAATAGAAGGCAGTTGTAACCTACACAAACTGACAGCAATTGCATCTCTGATATGGAGATGCAGTTGCAGCATATAAAATTGATTATCGTTTTAAGCACTATCATATTGGTTTAGTTGTAATCGATCCTTATACATATACTTGTCTACACATCCTACAAAGCTTCCAATATCTCTCTCACACAAACACACAAACAAATTCAAATTCCCAATTCACATCTCACGATCACCAAGTAGCAGAGAACAAAAGAAAAATTGATGTAACAATTGAACCAAAAATGAGAAATAGTAGCAGTCAGAAGCATGCTCAGGAATTCCATTACACAAAGGCAAATTAAAATCAGCAACAATACAAATTAAAAGGGAAGTAGAAGAAAAAAATGGACCTCCACGGAAAAACAATCACCACGGAAGAACAATCACAAAGCTTAGGTGTACAAGTCTCAGTCAAACCAAACATAGAACACTCCCTCCCTTTTCTGTCTCTTTCTTAATTAGGAACTCAATCTCACATATGAATCACTACAAAAGACAATAAATTTGTGGGCAACTTTGCCCCTGTATTGATCTATTCTTTTTAATGAAAAACTTTAGTGGTTAACAGCAAACGACTAAATAAGCATTTAGGTCCACATACTTTTTCCTTTTATTTGGGGGATGGGAATGGTGAGTGACAAACTCTTGCCATGTTGATGCAGCCTAAAAATAGGAACCACCAAGGAAAAAACAAGCAGACAGAAATATTGCACCACATGTGAATCATTGCTCATATAGTTTAAGTGATCATAGCAAAATTCAAAGTAAAGCACAACTAGTGTGGTTCTCCAACTAAATTAACTAGGAATTAAAAGTCATGATGGGCTGCAGAACACAGCATCTGAAACTAAATTAACCATAAACCATAACTTTCTTAAACAACTGGCTTCATAACAAAGGTTCACAACATGAATGTGTTAGTTTTCAAAAAGTATAACACCAATATTGAGCTCTCCATTAACCTAACTATAGAAATGTGAACTTCGATTTTCATTTACCATCGTATCCATACCTTCCCCACCAAAACTTCACACTGAGTTAATATAGGCAGTAAATATTTTCACAATCATAGATATCAATGAATTCGAAACAAGTGTTATCTCGTAAGAAGCTATCGCTTATTGACTCCAGTTGGTCACAACAAATGCAACAAAATTAAGCACGGAAAACAAAAAACCCGAAATTTCGACTACCAACCTCATCACCCGTTCCTGCTTAACTAAGAAGATAATGAAATCTACTGCTACTCTCGGAATCTTACTAACACAAAGATTTCTTGGACATATATATTCAATAATCTAAAAATTGGGTCTAAACATGAATCTACCACTAAACCCGTTTTTCTATTTCGGTGAGCCAGCCTGATTCTCCCTAGCACACAGAGCACTCTGCACATATAGCATACATCATACAACACACACATTCTCCCCAGCGCACAAATTTTCTTGTTTCCTCCACAAACCCTAATTTTTTCCCCAATTTTTCCCCAATTGTTTTCTCCATCCCCAGTTTTCTCGATACCCATACACTCATCCCTTTGCTCTTTCCCACCCCTCTTTCACTCTCCCCATCCCAAAATTAAAAAATCCAAACAAATAAATAACAAAATTTTAGAGAAGAGAAGCTTACCAGAGGAAAGAGGGAAGGCGACGACGATAGAAGGAGGGAAGGGGACGGCTAGCGCTGAGACCGACGGAGAGAGAGGAAAAGGAGGAGGAGGAGAAGAGGTGCAGCTGCAGGCAACAGAGGAGAATAGGGCGATTTCAGGAGGCGTGCGAGAGAAGAGGGCGTGAATGTGAGATTTCCAGAAGGGCGTGCGAGAGAGAAGACAGAGAGAAACGAGGGCAACATTGGTAATTTGAAAATTTCATTAAAAGAATTATTGTAGCTCCGTGTTTTGAAAATAAGCTGTTTTCTGAAGCTGCTATTTGCAGCTTCTGATCAGCTTCAGGATTTGGGCTTTTTTTCATCCTCAACTTTGAAATAAAGCTGTTTTCCAAAGTTTACCAAACACCAAAATTGCTACCAGCTTTTTTTCACCCCAACTTTTTTTTTAATCACCTCACTCCCAAACCTGACCTAAATGTCTTCCGTCTTGCACCATTGACTTCCAAACATCGTTTGAGGCACTCATGTCTCAAACAAGTTGTCCACTAGCAAGTAACCAGTCCCTCCGAGTTTTGGGATGTGTTGCATTTGTCCATCTCAACCCGCCCCAACGACAAAACAAACTTAAGCCTTGTGTCTTATGTTATGTATTTTTAGGCAGTGCCACTGCTCAAAAGTGATACCGTTGTTATCAACCTCCAACCAAGAAAATATTTGTCATTATGGATATAGTTTTTCATAAAATGGGATGTATTATGGATATAGTTTTTCATAAAATGGGATGGATATAGTTTGTCATTATGGATATATTAATTCGAACCTTTGATTACATTACAAAAATGCAGCCATCAATCATGGATGCTGGGCCGCATGAACAACATCCAACACCCACGGATGATAGATTGCATATACATCAGCTAATGGATCAGTTTTTGAATTTTGGGCCAAGACTCCAGCCTTTAAGTCCTGGGCCTAGACAGTGAGGGGTGCTATAACCAATGACATCCCAGCCAACGCACCAACCTCATACAAAGACATAAGCATCAAAATCTAGGCCTGGATATTAGACAGCACAACATGAACTGCAGTAGTCTATTCCTTTAGGCTTTTAGCCCATGATGACTGGGTTCCTCAGTCAGCAGCCAATCGAATATGGGTGTGTGGTTTCATATGATTTGAAGCACAGCTCCACACCAGAATCATTGATGTCAGTGACGTGTTCGCTGATGATACTCATAACCAATCGCCTATCACTTAGGAAGCTCCACCCCTCAGTCGTCTTCCAAAGAAAATTAATCAAGGTATCCCTAAACCTACCTATGAGGCTAATTCTAAACATAAACACAAATATCATGTGAACGAACCAAACTTAGAGTTAGGGGTGAGATATCCATTAAACAATTATGTCTTTACCCGTCACCTGTTAGAATCAAATAAGTCATTTGGATATCAATTATCTACTATATCTATTCCCAATTGTGCAAGGAAGCCCTAGCAAACTCCCATTGGAAAGAAGCAATGAATGAGGAATTAAGATCATTGAAGAAGAATGCTACCTGGGATGTAACCGACTTGCCAGCTGGAAAGAAACTTGTGGTTTGCAAATGGCTTTATATTGTGAAATACAAAGGAGAGGAATAGTGGATCGTTTCAAGGCAAGGTTATGGCAAATGGGTACACACAGAAGTATAGGATTGACTACACTGACACTGGTGGCGAAAATCAAAATCGTTCTTGTGTTACTATCCTTAACAGCAAATTTAGATTGGCCGCTATAACAGTTTAACATGAAAAAAATGACTTTTTACAAGGAGATCTGACTGAGGAAACTTACATAGAACTCCCACCACGGAGTAACGTCTTAGATATGCATAGAAAAAAGGTGTATAGGCTTCGAAAATCATTGTACAGGTTGACGTAGTCCCCAAAAGCGTGGGTTAGAAGGTTTACCAAGTCTATGAGAGCATTTGGATATAAGCAGAGTAACTGTGATCTCATGTTATTCTTGAAACGTTGAAATGGAAAGCTTACAACACTCACTGTATATATGGATGACATGGTAGTTACTGGCAATAATCCTCATGAGTGTGTAACCTTACAGAAATATCTATCCACATAATTCGAGATGAATGATCTTGGGTCTCTAAAATAATTTTCTAGGGATTAGATGTCAAAGGGCAAGTCATGAATTTTTCTATCACAAAAAGAGTATATTCTTGACCTGTTGAAAAACCATTATGTTAGCATGCAAATCCATGACTACACCATTGGAAGAAGGAATGAAGCTCAGTATTGACCCAAACCAAGTACCAGTCGATAAAGGAAGGTATCAACGAGTAGTGGGAAGATTAATAAATGTGGCATATACTAAACCAGACCTTGCTCATACAATGAGTGTACTTAGTCAATATATGCATGATCCAGGAGAATAACATATGAATGCGATTACGAGGATATTGAGTCATTTGAAAAGAAGTCCGAGGAAAGGGATTTATTCAAGAAAAATTGTCATTTCAGAGTTGAAGATTATACAGATGCTGACTGGGCTAGTTCAAATGATATGCGCTCAACATCTGGTTACATCACCTTTGTTGGCAGAAATTTGGTTACTTGGAGAAGCAAGAAGCATGATGTAGTAGTGAGGTCAAGTGTAAAAGCTAAGTATAGAAGTATAACTCTTGGTATTTGTGAGATTTTATGGCTTAAGCTACTATTACAAGATTTGGATGTCAAGCATAGTCAACCTTTGTGATAATAAGGCCGCTCGTGATATTGCTCACAATCTGGTGCAACATGATAGAACCAAGCATGTAAGGTTGACAAGTTCTTTATTAAAGGAAAGCTAGAAGGAAAATAATTGAAGTGCCTCCAACCGGAACAGAATATCAAATAGATGACATTTTCACCAAAGCGGTTTCTAGCGAAAAGTTCTCTAAGTTTCTAGACAAGTTGGGCATGTGTAACATACATGGTTCTAAAGAATGCTAGGCGTTAGTCAGGCGGCGGACCGGGGCCTAGTGCCTAGGCGGCTAGGCAGACTAGGTAGATTAAGTAAATTTATTATATATCTTTAGTACTTTGGTGAATTTAATAGAATGAGATGAAAGTTTAAATGAGTACAAACCTATAGCACGTTACCAAATATATTTTATAGATCATATAAATTTATAATAAATTTAATAAAAAAATAAAGGTGTCAATGGTGTAAATGCATTTGGACAACAATTAAAAAAAAAAAGAATAAGGTAGGGGGGACACTTGGACACATAAAATGGAGGGAGGTGGGGCATCACACCAAACACGTTCAGTTAGGGTGCGTTTGGTACGTGGGACGGGACGGGACGGAACGGGAAGAGGCGTTCCGTCCCGCGTTTGGTGCGCCAAAAATGGGTGGAAAGGGCTGTTCCACGGGACAGATTTTGGGTGTTTTTGCGTCCCACCTGCCCCCCTGGAACGGGTTTGTTCCACGTCTGTGGAACACAATGTTTTACCATTTTAAGACAAATATACCCCATGTCTTTTTCAAAAATTACACCTTCGTTCCGTCACGTCCCGTTCCGTCCCGTCTGCGTACCAAACGCACCCTTAATTTGGGTTAATTGGATGCTGGTTTTCCCATTTTCATTGGGCATCAATTTTAAAAAGAAAAAAATTTATGAAGAGGTGAGACCACGTGAGAGGAAGAGAGAGAAACTCTTATTCTTCATCGGGTTTCAGAAGCAAATACCAGATAAACTCCTGCATTCCTCATTCCTCAAGCTCAAAAAAAGAAAAAACAATTAGAAGCCCAAACCGCCTAGGCCATCTAGTCGGCTGCCTAGGTCAACCAAGCATCGCTCAAGCTGCCTCGGCGCACGCCTAATCCCTCACCCGATTTCCTTTCGACTACCTATTAATCCCTACGGCTGGCCACCTTCTAATGCCTAGGCACCGTCTAGGCCAATTTTTATAACATTGGTAACATATATGCACCAACTTGAGGGGGAGTGTTGACTTGTATAGTTTCCCATAATTATTTAGAGTTTTCTAGTTTATGATAGATCCCGTGGAATTTGGGCAAATCCCTTGTAATCTCCTATCATATTCTGTAATTATTCTTTTTCTATTGTGTTAGTATTGGGGTTATTATTATACATTTTTCTGAGAAGGATAAACATAACAGCGAAAGCATTCTTTCTTCTAACGGTTTTGAGTTTTGTCAGAGGTGTGCGAAGGAAAGGCTTTGTCGGGCAAGAAAGCTTTCGTCGGCAATCATTTGGCATCAATTAAAAAAATGGCGCGTGGTGTGTGAAATCTTGTTTGACGAACCATAAAAGGCCCTGTTTGCAAAGGCTTAATTAATTAGGTTTAGTGTTTTGCGTTTTGAGTTTTGTCGTTGCGTAAATGGTATATCCATTGGGCAAAGTGAGTGGTAGCGTTGGCATATTAAATTCCTTTGATGATTTTTGCATTCTACGAGATTAGTTTTCACAATCCAACCGCCAAACATATTTGTATATACTTCGAGAACTCATATTCTAAAAATCACCAAAAGCAAACATTCGGAGGTTAGGTAAAGGGATGAAATCATTTGACAATTAGAGATGAAAAAATCATGATTTAAAGGTGTTTTAGCTCTGATTTTGATGAGTTTTTGACAAATACAATCCCCAACACTAGAAAAACACAATGAATGAACTCGGTCATCAATTTAAAATACTTACACTATTGGATACAACAAAATCTTACGTTCTACTTAATGGAAGTATAGAATAAAGTGTTTTGGAATCTATAGTTTTGACGAGAAACGCATTCTATGAAACTAGTTTCCACGATCCAAGAAAATCAAATATTTTTGTATATACTTTGAGTTCTCATATGCCAAAAATCACCAAAAACAAATGTTCGGAGATTGGTTACCAGACAAAATCATTCAACGGTTAGAAAAAGATCTCAATTTAATGGTCCTTTTAGCTCTAATTTTAATAATTTTTTTACAAATATAATCATCGACCCTAGAAGAATATAATGAAAGAACCTGATCATCAATTTAAAGTATTTAGACTATTGGATACACCAAAACCTTATGTACTTATTGGAAGTATAGAATAAACTCTTAAGTGTTTTGGAATCTACTATTTTGGCGGGACACGCATTCTATGAAACTAGTTTCC
Organism: Malus sylvestris; assembly: GCF_916048215.2. Classification (NCBI taxonomy): domain Eukaryota; kingdom Viridiplantae; phylum Streptophyta; class Magnoliopsida; order Rosales; family Rosaceae; genus Malus; species Malus sylvestris. The sequence continues at coordinate 43,563,963 of NC_062274.1, forward strand.
ACAATCAAACTATCAAATGTGTTTGTATGTACTTTGAGATCTCATACACCAAAAGTCATAAAAAACAAACGTTTGGATTTATGTAATCAGATGAAATCATTCGATGGTTAGAAACGAAAAAATCAATATTTAGCGGTCGTTTTAGCTTTGATTTTGATGATTGTTTTACAAATACAATCCTCAACCCTAGAAGAATACAATGAACAAACTCGATAATCAATTTAAAATATTTACACTAGTGGATACAATAAAAGCTTACGTTCTACTTAATGGAAGTACAGAATAAACTCTTAAGTGTTCGGAACGTCACCAGGCCACAACACAAGCTTTTACAATGCTACCCTTGCAGTGGCCCAATTCCCAAAACCCTGGGTAGGAGGCCCAGGTCCATTTATTAGCTCATAGGCAGGAGGCCCAAGCCACAAGGGCTAAAGCCGCTAGCCAGGCAGCCCAAGCCGCAATAGCTGGAGCCCAGCTAGCAACCTAAGCAGCCATGGCGCATCGAGTCTTTCCTACTACAGGCGTAGCCCATGCCCAATGCGACCAGCATGCGCCGGCCCAGTGCACATCACAGGCCCAAGGTTAGTTGCCACACGCGCCCACACGCACGGCCCGACCATCCAACCGGGTTGGCCCACCCTGCGACCTGCTTTAACAACATGGTCCGCGACCTAATACAACTCGAGGCCACCTCCGGCGATCCAGATTCCGACCACCGGTCCTGTGATCTATTCAGGGTTATTTTCACCCCACTATTTTGCAGGAATGCCCACTTTGGGCTTAAGTTTTGTACTTGCAATCCACTACGCTTCCACCACATATGGAAACACCCATTATTCAAACTCTTCCAATCCAAATGGCGAGCACCATTGCCCTAGCAGGTTGCTAATTTAACGAGCGCCCTCGCACAGCAGACCACCTTGGTGAACCAACTTCTCGAGCACATCGAGATGCAACGCCCCAGACGAGGTGTCTCGAAGCAGGACAAAGGCGAAAAAACGTGTTTTATTCTAGTGACGTCTCAGCAAAGAGCCTTTTAGCCCGTCACGAATCGTGGGTTCGTGTAGTGTGCATTCTCAGGGAAACGTCTTCTCCCGCTTAGATGCACAGAAAAGTGTTCATTCTCGACTTGGCTCACGAGTCAGTGTATATTTAAAGTTGGGTCTACACTCCGACGAGCACTCAGGACATTCAAGGAGAAGCATCCACACGAGGCTAGGCCCACAAAGAGATCCTTCTGCGAGGCACCGGAGTAGGCAGCCGCATGATGAACAGAGAATAGCACAAAAGTAGTCCAACTTAAGTTCCACTGGCAACCCCGGCCCAGCACGACAGCGAGCAACACAAAATGAACCATATGCACCGGGACCATAGCATAGACGAGCAGGATATGCCAAAGAGAAACATGAACTAGCAGGTCAACACCGAGGGTACCTGGAGGTTCCACTGCCCCACCAGGCCCAAATCTAGGAAGAAATACAAAGGCTCGTAGCCAAGCAGCTACGCGAATTCCAGTGCATTGGTACCACCGACGATGCCCTTCGTAGAGATGTGGCCAACCTATGCAGGTCACCAATTACAGAAGAGATCGAGCAGACAGAGCCATCACAAAAGTTCATCCCACCACATTTCACCTTGTTCAAATGAGATAAAGATCTGGACAGGCACCTATTGCACTATCGAAGCGTCATGACCTTTACGCCAACGACGACTGATGCGAAAATTATCTTAACACACAAATTAAACCCTCTTGTTGTCAAATTATAGTATAAATGCAAGTAGGGATCGTTCTAAACCGGGGATTATGAGGGCTTGCTAAAACCTCTAAACTGACTTAAAAACATATAAACAAAATTAAAAACACTAAACTAGACTTAAAGAACTTAAAACAAACTCAAAGGACTCAAAACAAGCTAAAAACGCTCAAATCTGCCTAAAAACACAAACTGGGCAGATTTGGACTCTAACACACTTTTGGGACACCTAAAAACACAAATCAAAATAGATTTTGACTAATAAAACACTTTAAAGTAAAGGGGTTTTTGGTTTTGACAAATTTGAAAACAAAACAAGTAAATTAAAGAACTACTGAAATCTGCACAAATTTGAGTAAATTGAATGGATGTAAGGCAAGCTAGGAGGTTCTTCTCCACACATGACATACTTGCATATAAACCAATTTTCAGTTGTTCTTTCGATCAATCATGAAACTCAACACCCCAGGTTAATTAAGTCCGCTTAAATTAACGTTCAAGTTCTCCTTAAGTTATTGAATTGGACGGGAAAGCGTATACAATAATTCAAGCATTCTTCAAAAGTTCTTTACGTGAACAGCACAATAAAGATACAATCAAAGATCATTAAGCATTATGAAAACTATAAGTATTGACGAGGCATTCGTTACTATGATGAGCATGAAACTCCTACCAAGAATTTATTTAACTCGATCATTTATAAGCGACCTCCACTACTTGTGAATATAAGTTTGTAACTATTAGGTGAAACTCCCTTATACTCTAGCATCATATTCATGCATGCAAACTAAGTGTGCACTCTTAATAAACATACACGAATAAATTATCAATCAAGCAGTTAAACAAATTGAATTCACAACTGAAGGTAATCAAATCATATTGCAAGCATGAACATGGTTTTGAATTCCCCCTTAGCTAAGGGGGGTTTAGCTCCTCATACTCATAAAGCAAAGATAAACAAATTTAGATATTGAAAACAAAGAATGAAAACACATAAAAACGCTCCAACAATCCAACTTGAATGGCAAACACGTCCAAGGGTCCTCCTTCTTCTCTTTTTTTGCGGCACAAGGTGTGGTTTTATGGATGAGTGGTAAATTATGGTGGTGGATGGATATAGGTGAGTTATGGTGAAGGGTGGATGAGTGGATTGTGTTCTCTCAGCCATGGAAGAAAATGCTGATAATATCGGCGAAATATCGCCGATATTATCGGTTTTTCGCGCAATGGATATTTAAATAGGTATCCGAATGGTTTTCGGCAAAATATTGCGATATTATCGATAATATCGCTATATTTTGGAAATATCGAGATATTTTTTTGAACGGTGCAATCGGACTCCGAGCCGAACGTCGGAGAAGAACGCCGGAGATGGTGTGCCTATTCCTGAGCTGATTTCGTCCCAAAAACCTTGCAAAAACACGATTTTTAACTTCAATTTCACATATAAACTTCAAATTTCACGCATGCAAGAGGTAATAAACGATTCAACATATGTGATGTCGGTTTAGGGTTTAGGGTTTCAATGGAATCTCACCTGAAAACTTGTTTTCTTCGAGTCGAAGATGAACCAGATGACTGAGCCAACTCCTTGCTCAGCGGCGCACCGCCACAAACGACTGAGCCAACTCCGACTTCGCCATCCACGATCAACGGCGGCGACACCCAGAAAGCTGGTTTCTGAAAAGGAAGAGGGATTCGATATTGTCGGACTGAGGAGCAGAAGGCCGTGGTGTGTGTGTAGGGGAAGGGAGAAGAGAGATCGAGAGATCTCTGTGTGTGTGTGTGTGTGTGGGAGAAGGGAGAAGAGAGATCGATTCAACATATGTGATGTCAGTTTAGGGTTTAGGGTTTCAATGGAATCTCACCTGAAAACTTGTTTTCTTCGAGTCGAAGACGAACAAGATGACTGAGCTAACTCCTTACTCAGCGGCGCACCGCCACAGACGATTGAGCCAACTCCGACTTCGCCAGAGCCACGATCAACGGCGGCGACACCCAGAAAGCTGGTTTCTGAAAAGGAAGAGGGATTCGAGATTGTCGAACTGAGGAGCAGAAGGCCGTGGTGTGTGTGTAGGGGAAAGGAGAAGAGAGATCGAGAGATCTGTGTGTGTGTGTGTGTGGGGGAGAAGGGAGAAGAGAGATCGAGAGATCTCTGTGTGTGTGTGTGTGTGTGGGAGAAGAGAGAAGAAAGATCGGAGAAGGGAGAAGAGAGATCGGAGATCTCTGTGTGTGTGTGTGGGGGGGAGAAGGGAGAAGAAAGATCGAGAAGGATCGAGAGAGAGAGAGAGACTGAGGTCGTGTCTGCGTGTGTGATGTTTGTGTGCGTGCGTTGTGTGCGTGTGTGGTTGCGTGCGTTGTGTGTGTGTGTGTGGGTTCCTCCTGTCAGGAGGACACATGACTCACTGAGTATTCCCGACAAGTTTTACAATTATTTGGACAATTTCAGACCACTTTTACAATTATAATTTGTATTCTTTTCAGACCATGGATGGTGGTTTCATTCAAAACCGTGTACCGATATTGTTTTAAAAGGTGGAGTATCAGAGCCATTGTGATATTCTTTCAAAGTTGCCATTGTGATATTCTTTCAAAGTTGCCATTGTGATATTCTTTCAAGAGGTGGAGTATCAGACCCATTCAGAGCCTTTTCGATTATTTTATTTCCCTTACCCCTTTCAAAGTCATTCCAGATCCATTCCAGAGCTTAAACACAAAGGGTTCCATATTTAAAGTAAGTTTACAAACTTATATTTATATTCTTATAATTTATACAACAACAAAAAAATTTGTGTGGACTCGTATGTTAATTTTTTTAAGTAATTAATATTTGCATGTTAGTTTTTGTAAGTAATTAAGTAATGTTAACAATTACATGTTAATTTTTTTAAGTAATTAATACTTGCATGTTAGTTTTTGTCAGTAATTAAGTAATGTTAACAATTACATGTTAATTTTTTTTAAGTAATTAAGTAATGTTGTATAATTATTCCCTAGGATACTTTTAATATGTTTAATGTTATTTATTATTTTATTTCCCTTACCATTTTCAAAGCCATTCCAGATCCATTCCAAAGCTTGAACACAAAGGGTTCCATATTTAAGGTAAGTTTACAAACTTATATTTATATTATTGTAATTTATACAACAACAAATAAATTTGTGTGGACTCGTATGTTAATTTTTTTAAGTAATTAATACTTGCATGTTAATTTTCGTAAGTAATTAAGTAATGTTAACAATTACATGTTAATTTTTTAAGTAATTAAATAATGTTGTATAATTATTCCCTAGGATAATTTTAATATGTTTAATGTTATTTATTATTTTATTTCCCTTACCATTTTCAAAGCCATTCCAGATCCATTCCAAAGCTTGAACACAAAGGGTTCCATATTTAAGGTAAGTTTACAAACTTATATTTATATTATTGTAATTTATACAACAACAAATAAATTTGTGTGGACTCGTATGTTAATTTTTTTAAGTAATTAATACTTGCATGTTAATTTTTGTAAGTAGTTAAGTAATGTTAACAATTACATGTTAATTTTTTAAGTAATTAAGTAATGTTGTATAATTATTCCCTAGGATAATTTTAATATGTTTAATGTTATTTATTATTTTATTAATATTAGGTTTTATTATCAAATAGGATTATTATTCATTAATATTAGGTTTTTTTTATTATCAAATTGGATTATTATTCATTAAATTAGATTATTATCAAATTGGATTATTATTCATTAAATTGGATTATTCATTAAATTGGCTTATTATCAAATTGGACTATTCATTAAATTGGATTATTATTAAATTGGATTATTATCAAATTGGATTATTATTCATCACTATGTTTTATATTACGATTATTTTTAAGATAATTGGATTATTATTCATTAAATTGGATTATTCATTAAATTGGCTTATTATCAAATTGGACTATTCAATAAATTGGATTATTATTAAATTGGATTATTATCAAATTGGATTATTATTCATCACTATGTTTTATATTAGGATTATTTTTTTATCAAATAGGATTATTATTCATTAATATTAGGTTTTTTTTTATTATCAAATTGGATTATTCATTAAATTGGATTATTATTAAAGTGGATTATTATTAAATTGGATTATTATCAAAAAGGAATATTATTCATCACTATGTTTTATATTAGGATTATTTTCATGAAAAATAATTATCATTATTTATATTAGGATTATTTATATTAGGATTATTATCAAAAAGGAATATTATTCATCATTTATATTAGGATTATTTTTTTATCAAATTGGATTATTATTCATTAATATTAGGTTTTATTATTCCATATTATTTTTTTAATTACTTAAATTTTTACAATCATTTTCTTTACTTCATATTTAATTCTTCTGTAGAATAACTTTATTATTTAGGTTCTCTTATATAACCGTCATCACTACTATATTTTTTGGCCAAAAAATATTTGTCTAATTTTCATGAAAAATAAATGTAGGTACATTTATGATGTCCAGTGGAGCTACTAAACGTGATCCAGCTTGGGAACATGGATACCCAATAGACGGAAACAAACATGGCACAATTTGCAAATATTGTAGTCGGGTAATGAAGAGTGGCGGAGTGACACGACTTAAGTACCATCTTAGTGGATTAGATCCAGCAAAAAATGTCCAACGATGCGATAATGTCCCCCCAGAAGTGAAGGCATTCATCAGCACATTATTAAAAAATAAAAAATAGCAGAAGGAAAAGATAACACAGGGAATGAAAAATATTCGAGCTGGGCTACGGGGAGAAGTCTATGGCCAAGCGATTGACAGTGATGATGATGACGATGAGGACGAATGTGATGATGACATGGGACCTGAAGAACGACGCAGTTTGAAACAAGCATTACGTGCCTCCAAACAATCAGCATGGGAAAGAGAACACCTTCATAAAATTCCTAATAGAGCACAAGGTTCTGGGACAAGTGGTGGTGCACAAATGAGACGGGGAGGCAGTCTTAGAGAATCACAACCAACACCACCAATAGCCCCAAGTTTATATAAGTCATCCAAAGCACGTCAAAAGAGTGTTTGGAGTTATTTCACTGGAGGTAATGTGAAGGAGGGAATGGGGCGTCTAATTAGCAAGTTCTTTATCTATGAAAATGTCCCTGCTGCAAAGGCATCATCACATCATTTCAAAAATATGGTAGTGGGATGTCAACAGGCCGGTGTTGGAGTACAACCTCCCACTCCCTATGAGATAAGAAACAAATATTTGGATATGGAGTATAAAGACATTGGTGAGTATGTTAACAAGTTGAGGTCAAAGTGGGAAACTAATGGTTGCACAATCATGTGTGACGGATGGACTGGCCCGACCAGATTGTCTATCATAAACTTCATGGTATACTCCAAGGGAAAGACAATTTTTTTGAAGTCTGTTGATGCTTCAGACCATATAAAGAATTACAAGTATATTTACAAATTATTAAGGGATGTAACCATGGAGGTGGGAGAGCATAATGTTGTCCAAGACGTGACCGACAACGGTTCTGCATTTGTCAAAGCTGGAAAAAAGTTAATGAAGCATCATAATGTGTTTTGGACATCATGTGCAGCACATTGTATTGATCTCATGTTTGAGGCAATGGGGAAGAGAGAGAATGTTGCTACTGTGGTCAAAAGAGCTAGAACGATCACAAATTATATTTACAATCACGGTTGGTTGTTGGCAAAGATGCGTGAATTTTGCAAAGGAGAAATTATTCGTCCAGGTACCACTCGATTCGCCACCAACTATATTGCATTAGACAGCCTACTCAAGAAGAAAGCAGGGTTAAAGCAACTATTCACTAGTGACGATTGGGCCAACCACAATTTGAGCCGCTCAAATACAGGTCGTATGATGGAAAGTATAGTGCTTGATCATGCTTTTTGGACTCAATCAGAACATGTGTGTCAACTGTTTGAACCTCTTTACAAAGTTTTACGGATCGTTGACACAGAAGTGTATCCTACTATGGGGGCAGTATATGAGTTGATGCGTGTAGTGAAGGATGAATTGGAAAGAAAACATGGTGCAAGGTGGGTCATAAAGATAATTGAAGACCGATGGTATAAAACATTATACCACGATTTGCATGCAGCAGGTATAAATTATGTCATAATTTGCAATTCATTTCTTTAGTTGCATAAGTATTATTTCTCTTATTAGAGTATGTGTTTCTTTGAACAACATATTATTTGAATCCCCGATACCAATACAGACCCGGTGTTGGAGATGATGGTAACCTTATACGTGTTGTACATAATGTATACTCTAAATTAGACCCTGCATCACCAGCAGTTGGCCAATTTGGAAATGAGGTACACAATTACTTAAATTATAATAATTACTTTGTTGGATTAAACTAACACAATTTATTGAATTCAGCTAACATGGTTTAAAGATGTAAGAAGAACTTTTGGAGAACCAACATCAGTTGCTGCTCGAACAAATATGTCTCATAGTGAGTATAAACATATTTCACTATAAGTTTATAATAGAATTTGTTGGAGTTATTAGGCTTATCAACATTATTTTTCATTGTAGCTGAATGGTGGATCATGTATGGGACCGATGCACCAACTGTGAGAAAGTTAGCAATCAAAGTATTATCACAAACAACTTCCTCATTTGCTTGTGAAACAAATTGGAGCACATTTGCACTCATACACACAAAGCAAAGAAATAAGTTGGCTCATAGTAGCTTGGAAAAATTAGTTTATTGCTACTACAACATGAAGCTTCAAATTCGAGATAAGGAAGCAGAAATAGATCATGTCGATCGTGGTGACCCACTAGATGTGTTTGATATTGTTGGTGAAGATGATGATACAGAGGGTAACCAACTTTTTCAATGGATTAGACATCTTCATTTAGATGATGATGAAGGTAACCCAGCTCCCAGAGTTGCTGAAGAAGCACGTAATGAAGGGATAAATGTAGAAAGAGTATTAGAGGAGGAGGTGGGATCTAGCAGCGCTGACTCTTTGGAAGAACTTTTGCACCCAAGACCAAGAAACACTGGAATTCCACCTTCTTCCAATCCTACACAACCACAACATCGTGCTGATACTAATGATAGCCCTAGTACAAGATCAGGAGACTCACCTACCACCGGAGGTGGGAATGATGAAGGACATAGTGGAGCTGGAGGTAGTGGAGCTGGAGGTAGTGGTGGTGGATATGGAAACTATTATGGACCACTTCCCGGATTTATGAGCCCCTTCACTGGTGAGGCAAACTTCATGCATGCAACACAGGATGATGACCATGGCAGTAGGCGGGCAGGACCAGGAATTGGTGCCATAGGGAAGGACTATACTCGCAGAGAAAGAGGCAAGGGGATTTTGTCAAGTCAAGAAGATGACTCGTTATCTAGAACTTTGGACTCTGTTGGAGTGGGAAGTAGTAACTATGGTAATACTTATAACCAACCATTTCCCTACCCTTCATATCCCATTCCTTTTGGGATGGAATCGAGCGACTCATGGAAACAATCCGAGACTCAATCTTCAAATGATTTTGCTTATGGACAAGGTCAACCAATCTCAGATCCATATGGGTGGCATGTTAACAATTACATGCAAAATTATTTAGGGGATTTATCATTTGATAACTACTCTTCACAATACACTCACTCTACACATAGAGATGATGAAGATAGTTAAAATTTTAAATCTCATAGGAACTCTATGTGGTACTGAGTCACTCATGTATCTTACCATGCAATGTATCAAGTGTAAAATATTGTACTAATTCATTATATATAAATGATTATGGTGTGTTTAGACTTCTTTCATTAATTACTACATATTTTCTACACTCACAATGTTTGTCAGCTCGCTATATAATCAACTTGATAATGTTAAATCCATCATGCAATGTATTTCCTTCCAATTTTTTGTGATAAACTAATAGATAATTGACTAAATAAACATCCTGCAAAGTTTCAATAAAAATTTCCAAGTTTTTCTTACAATTTCCGTGGTTTCCATGTAATTTTTATCGATATCGATATTATCCCGATATTTCCATCGATATTTCTGTGTTTTCGGACTACCGATATTTCCGATATTACCGATATTTTCTTCCTTGCTCTCAGCCAAGGAATGAAAGTGTAAGTGTATGGAGTTGTGAGATGTGAATGTAGTGTCTTTTGATGGATCTTTTCTCCTTCCTTTGTTATGGTGAAGGGTGGATGTATTTATAGGCTAGGGAGAGGACCACCATCTAATTAAGGTGGTAGTGGTGTATGTTATGGTAATGAGTGGATGTAATGGGTGTAGTGGGTGAGTGTTGTGGTAATGAGTGGATGTAATGGGTGTAGTGGATGAGTGTTTGGTAATGAGTGGATGTAATGGGTGTAGTGGATGAGTGTTTGGTAATGAGTGGATATAATGGGTGTAGTGGATGAGTGTTTGGTAATGAGTGGATGTGATGGGTGTAGTGGATGGATGTTTGATAATGAGTGGATGTAATGGGTGGAGTGGATGATTGTTTGGTAATGAGTGGATGTAATGGGTGTAGTGGATGAGTGTTTGGTAATGACTAGATGTAATGGGTGTAGTGGATGAGTGTTTATAGTTGTAGGTCAACACACTTGCACGCACACATACTGATTTCTAGCCTTCTAATCTTAAAAAACGTCCATCCTCATGTCTCCATGCTTGCACTCTCCAATCTTGGCCCAAAAATGCTCCAAAGTGCTCCAAAATGCACTTTCTTGCCAACTTTGTTATTAGGACCTACAAACACACCAAAATTGCTTAAAATACATAATTAACTAAGAAATAACATCATAAATGCACAAGAACAAGCTAACTAAGTTGCATAAATATGTTCCTATCAAATTCCCCCATACTTAGCTTTTGCTAGTCCTTGAGCAAAACAAAAGAAATAAAACACAACCTAACCTTCCAACATTTACCTCAGGGATTTTCAATGAAACATGACATGCCAAAGATCACCACTTACATAGATTTAAGCATTCCTTACCCTTGAGCATACTTAATCATGGTCACCATTCACGAGCTCACATTTAATCAATGAAAACAACATTTTGAATATAGTAACATGCCTTAGAGAATTTCCTCAATTCCTTATTAGATACACTCTTATTTTCACACAAGAATTTCTTACTACACTCCCTATACTAGGTATATGTGAGAAGATTGATGTAAACATGAAAACTAGTACTCACATATGTTTTTCAACAAAGAAGCAATTTTTGGAATTATTAATTCATGTATATATATGATCTCATGAATGGAATGCTACTACTTAGATGCGAGAACCAGTGACACCATATGCTCATATGAATTTCAAACTCCACAAATTGAAACACACAACACTCAAGATTGAAGTCAAGGGTTGTAACAGGGCTTGGGGTTAAAGCCTAACAAAGAAAGGATAGGAATAACAAACGTTCTTAAAGCGATAGCAAGCAAAGTAATGGAATCGACACTTGGAATTTACTTTAGAATGCAAAAATCAACTTTTAAACACAAAGGGAAGATTCATGCAACACTGGGTCGAATTCAATGCTTTGGACCCTTTCTTCAACAAACAACACTTTAGAGCTTTTTCTCATAAATTTTTCAACTCTTTTCATAACTTTTCTTCTTTTCATTCTATTTTCCACGAATTTTTCTTTTTCTTTTCCTTTTCTACCCGTGCCTTATGAAGGACTTTGGCACACACACACACACACAAGAATCATTTCCCCCACACTTGTTTTTCTGCAGGAGTTCAACAAAAGGAATTCCTTCTAAATTATGGTTTACCATGCTTCAAGAACAAGGGTATGAATGGTCCTAATCTAGGCTAGGTGAGGATAGTGTGGGTAACAAAGAACATAGGCAACACAAGGCTCAACGAGATTAAACTTAAACACATAATGAACGGGATAGGCTTTTTTGGCTCTTGGCTCACTAAACAACTTCATCTTGAATATGTGTTATGCAAATCAATAACATGCTTTGAATGAAATAGGCATGAGTTCTAGCATTTGGAACTAAATGATGAAACGCCTTCTAAGTAGCAACCAAGCAAAGAATAATGAGATCATGCAACGACTTTAGAAAACAAAAAAAAATTACACAGATTAATAACTCTCCAAATAAACGTTTATGCCCAAGTCTCTCAAGGATGTAGCGTTAGTTTGAGTTCCTTCTTTCAAGCATGTTACAAAACTGATTTTTTCTTTATGATTGCAAGTGAATTCATAAATTATAACCACAACCAAGCATACACCAAAGAGTAAATCAAATTTTCATCCATGTTTATAACTTTCTTTAACAGTCATGTAATTAAAAACCAAATCCTCATCATTGTGTTGGAAGGTACCCTAAGACACAAATAAACATACAAAAACAACTCTTTCTGGGTTTTTCAAAACAATTTTTCAAATTTTTATGAGATTTTTGGATTTTTATGTCAAACACACTGAAACACTTCCAAATAGCTTAAAAACACTTAAAACAGCAAGGAACAACACTAGAAGTAATGGGTGATAAACTCCTACGAATTTCATGCAAAACAATGGTTACCCCCCCCCCCACACTTAAATCAAACATTGTCCTCAATGTTTTAAGCATAAACTCACACAAAAAACAAGCAAACAAACAAACAACGAATAAACATGAAAAGTATGGGAAAGTAAAAACCAGACAGAGTAGAGTTTAAGAACGCAAATCTGGTTTTGGAGATAGATGATCATGTTGTCTTTCCAAAGCTTTGATCTCGAACTGGTTTGGAATTCTGAGTGAGGAATATGAGAGTTCCTTGGTTTCAAATCAGACTCCTTCTGCTGGGTTGATTTGATTGTGCAGTCTGCATTCTTCTCTGCTTGTTTCTTCTGCACGGTAGGCAAGTGCCCACCTCTTGCTTTCTTTCTCCTTGTCCCTAGCTAAGGATGAATTGGCAAATTGTCTCCACATGCTTCGAGGTATCATTTTCACTTCCCTATCTGTTCCCCAGGCAGATGTGGTAAACAAAGAGGAAGCATAAAGTGATGAAGATGAGTACTCGAGAGCAAGGCTAGGTAAGCAATCAGGAAGGGGTTCTAGGCAGTTGGTTCCAAATCAGAAGATTGATACCAAGTGCTGGCTGATTGCTCTCTTTCTCCTTGTCCCAAAACAACGACAAGGAGAAGGATAGGGAGAAAGCATGATATGATATACTCTTGCTTTCAACCTTCATGATATGAAATACTTTTTCTTTGGATGAGTTGTTTGCAGAGGTACCACAAGGAATAAGGAACACTGAGTGACTCGAGAGGGTTTGTTGGAAAGGCTTTCTCGGAGAAGAAGAAAGGTTGTGTATGTCTGCCTTGCAATGGAGGGTGAAGGGTGACATTTATAGGAATTAATGACCGGTACTATTTTTTCACTCTTGTCAGCAATCGTTGGATGATTTAATAGTAAACTTCATGTTCTTTCTACTTCATAAGAGATCTTCAACAGATTGTCCGTAATTTCCGCAAGGCTGAGTGTGCATGTGACAGGTGCTGACACATTTGGAAAAGAAAGTGCCTTTTCGATATTTGGAATCGGTGCTTCGACAAACTGCCCGTGATTTCCGCAAAGCTGACTCTGCATATGACAGATGCTGACACGTCTGGAAAAGCAGATGCCTATCTGATTTCTGAGCTTGCCTCTTCGAGTTTTGAGCTCCCCTATTCGATCTCTGAAATCCCGTCGAGTGCAGAGGTTGCATGTGACAAATGCGGACAAATCTGGAAAAGAAGATTGCCCATGCTTTCGGAGCAAGCCCAACTTTGAAGAAAGCTAGCGCCTCTTCGATTTTTGAGTTAGCCTCTTCGATTTCTGAGCTCGCCTTTTTGATCTCTGAAATCCCGTCGATTGATGATTTTTATAGAGGTACGCAGGACGTTCAAAGCACACTTGAATTTCTACTTGTAGAAACTCCCTTCTTGCACTTCTACGATCTTGACTAGTCCGACCTCTTCTTTCTTTAACACATCTGAAAATGTCTGGCCCCTCCAACTATCGTTTTGACTTGATCCTTGGTGAAGAGGCAGTCCCGCCTTCTCCAGACAACATATGGCGCCCATCCTTCATATCCCCTACTGGTCCCTTTACCGTTGGGGATTCGATGATGAAGAATGATATGACAGCTGCGGTGGTGGCCAGGAACCTTATCATTCCTAAAGATAACAGACTACTTGCCAAACGGTCTGATAAGTTAGCTGTTAAGGATTCTCTGGCTCTCAGTGTGCAGTGTGCAGGTTCTGTGTCTAATATGGCCCAACGCCTATTTGCTTGAACCCGTCAAGTTGAATCATTGGCGGCTGAAGTGATGAGTCTCAAACAGGAGATTAGAGGACTCAAGCATGAGAATAAACAGTTGCACAAGCTCGCACATAACTATGTTACAAACATGAAGAGGAAGATTGACCAGATGCAGGAATCTGATGGTCAGATTTTACTTGATCATCAGAGGTTTGTGGGTTTGTTCCAACAGTATTTATGTTCGTCTTCTAGGGTTGTACCGCGTAATGAAGCTCTAAATGATCAACCTCCAATGCTTCCTCCTTATGGGGCTCCGCCGACTGCTAAGGCTCCGCCGAATACTGAGACTTCTCCTAAGCAGCCTTTGTAAAGGCTCCCCCTTGTATTTTAAAATACCTTGCATATCTGTCAGTGTTTCAAAAATAAACCCACACCAAAAACAATTAAACAAGCAACAAATAAAAATGACAATCATGGCAAAATAAAACTGCAGAAAAATGAAGGATTTTAGAAACGCAAAACTGATTGTGGAGTGATTAAAAAATCTTCCTTATTTGAATACATGGGTTGCCTCCCAAGAAACGCTTGCTTTAACGTCTTCCAGCCGGACGAAACTTCCTTCTAAACTTGGATAGGGCCCATAGAATGGAATTGATCCTTGAATGGAAGGTGATACTTGACATGATTCGGCAATGGTTTAAATTCTAGTGTAGGTGCCTGAATCATCAAAATCAGCAAGTTAGTATATAATAAAATCGAAGTTGGAGAAGATGGCTTACTTGCTTGCTCAAACACAAACTCAAGTACGAACACCACATCTTTGAAGGTTGCAGGGATATGGGACTTGGGCCAGATTTGGTGTTTTAAGAGTTATGATTGTCCCGTGTCATAAAATCCAACTTCTTTGGGAATTTTCATCTCAAGTGTATCTTCTTTGATGAATTCTAGACATTCCCCATCCACTTCTTGCTCTTGATTCTTTGGAAAGGTTTTGAAGATGCCTTTATCACCCTCTTCTTTCTTGGATTGCATGATCCTGCAAGGAATAAGGACATTTGGTGAAACGGGGTCAGGACAAATTGAATTTAGGCTTACCTTGGTTGTAGTGGACGGCATAGATGGCATATGGGGCTGCGGCAAAGGTGGTTCTTCCCTTGCCGTGGCCTTGTTATTCTCCTCTTCTTCGAGCAACAGCTGTTCATCCATGTTTTGGCTTGGTTTGGATGTTTTGGGTTCACTTCCAACCTCCATAGCACTTCCCAAAGTGATAGCATCATGGATTTCAAAATCTTCCTTCAAATTTTCAATAGTTGAGTTGGAGAATTCACTTTGCTCTTGAATTTGTGTCATGAACTCCATAATCTACCCAATTTGCTTCTCCAATTCACCCGTCTTCTTGGCTTGATTTTGCATCTCTTTGTTTCCATTTTCTACTTCCTGGTTCAAAGAGGTGAGTAACTTATTAAACATATCATTATCTAAAGACGTACCTGAATTAAATTGGGCAGATTGTTGTGGTGGCTGCATAGGTCTTGAATAGAACTCCTCTTCTTGCTGCCAATACCCATCTTGTTGGAATTGTTGCGGTTCTCCCCACATGTAATCTGAATAATCTCTCCAATCCGAATTGTAAGCGTTGGAAAACATGTTGTCCCATGATTGGCTATGGCCTTGATAAACCCAAGCATCTTCATTCGCAGCGAATTGAGAACATTGATGAGTTGGATATCCTTGCCCATAGGACACACCATATGTAGGGACACTTTGCATTGTGGTCTAACATGAGCATATTTATGCTACTTAGTTAGCTTGTTCTTGTGCATTTGTGTTGTTATTTCTTAGTTAATTATGTATTTTAAGCTATTTTCATGTGTTTGTAGGTCATAATAACAAAGTTGGCAAGAAAGTGCATTTTGTAGTATTTTAGAGCATTTTTTTAGCCAAGATTGGATAGTGCAAGCATGGAGACATAAGGATGGACGTTTTGAAGATTTGAAGGCTAGAAATCAGCATGTGTGTGTGCAAGTGTGTTGACCTACAACTCCAAACATCCACCCACTACACCCATTACATCCACTCATTACCAAACATCCACCCACTACACCCATTACATCCACTCATTACCACAACACTCACCCACTACACCCATTACATCCACTCATTACAACTCCTTACACTCCTCTCCTTAGCCTATAAATACATCCACCCTTCACCATAATTTGGGGGCCATCATCCATTCATCTAGCCATACTACATCTCACCAATCCAGACACTTTCATCTCTTAGCCGTGCAAATCCATTCCATCCATATATCCATACACATCCTAAACACTTGTGCTACAACAAGGTGGTGAAAACAAAGGTCATTGGCATTTAAAGCTTGGGAACTTTGGAGCGTTTTAGGTGTACTTCGTTCTTGTTTTCAATGTCTACTTTGTTATTTTCTAATTTTGTTGCAATTATGAGTGGCTAAACCCCTATTTAGTTAGGGGGAAGTTTGAAGCCATGAACATGCTTGAGATATGAATTGATTTCTTCCAATTGTGATTTGATAAGTTGTGATTGCAATTCAATTATCTATTTTATTCATAACTGATTCTTGTATGTTTATTAAGGATGCATACTTAGTTTTCATGCATGAATGAGATGCTAGAATATAAATGAGTTTCACCTAATCGTTACAAGTTTATATTCATGAGTAGTGAAGGTTGTTTATCACAATCGCGTTAATTGAATTCTTGGCAATTGTATCATGCATTCATAGTTATAATTGCCACGTCAACACTTATGATTTTCATTGAACGTAACGATCTCTGATTGTGTCTCTATTATGCATCCATATAGGGGACTTTTAAAGAATGATTTGGGTTGTTGCATGCATTCATCCAACTCAATGAGTAAAGGAAAATCTGAGGGTTAATTTGTGCATCACGGTTAATCTGAGGTGTTGAGCATCATAGTTTATTGAAAAGCAATTGGAAATCGATTCATGTACAAGTGTGTCATGTGTGAAGAACGGACCTTTAACTATTCCATCCATCATCTCATTTCTTAAATTCGCTTTACAATCTGTCTAATTTTATAAGTTGTTTGTTTGTTTCGAATTCGTCAAAACCAAAATCCCCCTTTTACTTTGTTGTTTCAAAGTGTTAAATTTCTATTTCGTTAGTGGTTTTGAGTGTTTTGATTCAAGTCAAAACCCAAATTTCGTCCAAAGCTGTGTTAGAGTCAAATCTACGTAGTAAGTGTTTTTAGGCAATTTTGAGTGTTTTTAAGTTGTTTAGCGTCTTTAGAATCTGCTTTGAGTCCTTTGAGTCTTTTTAACTTTGTTTTTATGTCTTTGAGTTAGTTTAGAGGTTTTAGCAAGCCCTCCTAATCCCCGATTTAGAACGATCCCTACTTGCATTTATACTACAATTTGACAACAAGGGGGTTTAATTTGAGTGCTTAACTTTCATCGCATCATGGTCCTTTCGGCATATTGTGACAATTGAGAAGTAAGTTTTGCCAATTGAGCTTGAATGGTAGCAAAATCCATGTCTTACTTCTCTAGTACCTGAAATCAAGGAAACAAAACTAAATCAAATATCATAAGTAAAAATAAAAGACACAAATAGAAACAAAGTCAGTAACTAAAACAAAAGACATGAAAAGGAAACAACGGGGGATTAGCAAAGTTGCTAATCCCCGGCAACTGCGCCAAAAATTTGATGCGGAAATTATCTTAACACACAAATTAAACCCTCTTGTTGTTAAATTGTAGTATAAAAGCAAGTAGGGATCGTTCTAAACCGGGGATTAGGAGGGCTTGCTAAAACCTCTAAACTGACTTAAAAACATATAAACAAAATTAAAAACACTAAACTAGACTTAAAGAACTTAAAACAAACTCAAAGGACTCAAAACAAGCTAAAAACGCTCAAATCTGCCTAAAAACACAAACTGGGTAGATTTGGACTCTAACACACTTTTGGGACACCTAAAAACACAAATCAAAATAGATTTTGACTAATAAAACACTTTAAAGTAAAGGGGTTTTTGGTTTTGACAAATTTGAAAACAAAACAAGTAAATTAAAGAACTACTGAAATCTGCACAAATTTGAGTAAATTGAATGGATGTAAGGCAAGCTAGGAGGTTCTTCTCCACACATGACATACTTGCATATAAACCAATTTTCAGTTGTTCTTTCGATCAATCATGAAACTCAACACCCCAGGTTAATTAAGTCCGCTTAAATTAACGTTCAAGTTCTCCTTAAGTTATTGAATTGGATGGGAAAACGTATACAATAATTCAAGCATTCTTCATTCTTCAAAAGTTCTTTATGTGAACAGCACAATAAAGATACAATCAAAGATCATTAAGCATTATGAAAACTATAAGTATTGACGAGGCATTCGTTACTATGATGAGCATGAAACTCCTACCAAGAATTTATTTAACTCAATCGTTTATAAGCGACCTCTACTACTTGTGAATATAAGTTTGTAACTATTAGGTGAAACTCCCTTATACTCTAGCATCATATTCATGCATGCAAACTAAGTGTGCACTCTTAATAAACATACACGAATAAGTTATCAATCAAGCAGTTAAACAAATTGAATTCACAACTTATGAAATCACAACTGAAGGTAATCAAATCATATTGCAAGCATGAACATGGTTTTCAATTCCCCCCCAGCTAAGGGGGGTTTAGCTCCTCATACTCACAAAGCAAAGATAAACAAATTTAGATATTGAAAACAAAGAATGAAAACACCTAAAAACGCTCCAACAATCCAACTTGAATGGCAAGCACGTCCAAGGGTTCTCCTTCTTCTCTTTGTTGCGGCACAAGGTGTGGTTTTATGGATGAGTGGTAAATTATGGTGGTGGATGGATATAGGTGCGTTATGGTGAAGGGTGGAAGGGTGGATTGTGTTCTCTCGGCCAAGGAATGAAAGTGTAAGTGTATGGAGTTGTGAGATGTGAATGTAGTGTCTTTTGATGGATCTTTTCTCCTTCCTTTGTTATGGTGAAGGGTGGATGTATTTATAGGCTAGGGAGAGGACCACCATCTAATTAAGGTGGTAGTGGTGTATGTTGTGGTAATGAGTGGATGTAATGGGGGTAGTGGGTGAGTGTTATGGTAATGAGTGGATGTAATGGGTGTAGTGGATGAGTGTTTGGTAATGAGTGGATGTAATGGGTGGAGTGGATGAGTGTTTGGTAATGAGTGGATGTAATGAGTGTAGTGGATGTATGTTTGGTGATGAGTGGATGTAATGGGTGTAGTGGATGAGTGTTTGTAGTTGTAGGTCAACACACTTGCATACACACATTCTGATTTCTAGCCTTCTAATTTTAAAAAACGTCCATCCTCATGTCTCCATGCTTGCACTATCCAATCTTGGCCCAAAAATGCTCCAAAGTGCTCCAAAATGCACTTTCTTGCCAACTTTGTTATTAGGACCTACAAACACACCAAAATTGCTTAAAATACATAATTAACTAAGAAATAACATCATAAATGCACAAGAACAAGCTAACTAAGTTGCATAAATATGCTCCTATCAAATTCCCCCACACTTAGCTTTTGCTAGTCCTCGAGCAAAACAAAAGAAACAAAACGAAACAAAACAAACAAAACAAACAAAACACAACCTAACCTTCCAACATTTACCTCAGGAATTTTCAATGAAACATGACATGCCAAAGATCACCACTTACATAGATTTAAGCATTCCTTACCCTCGAGCATACTTAATCATAGTCACCATTCACTAGCTTACATTTAATCAATTAAAATAGCATTTTGAATATAGTAACATGCCTTAGAGAATTTCCTCAATTCCTTACTAGATACACTCTTATTTTCACACAAGAATTTCTTACTACACTCCCTATACTAGGTATATGTGAGAAGATTAATGTAAACATGAAAACTAGTACTCACATATGTTTTTCAACACATAAGCAATTTCTGGAATTATTAATTCATGTATATATATGATCTCATGAATGGAATGCTACTACTTAGATGCGAGAACCAGTGACACCATATGCTCATATCAATTTTAAACTCCACAAATTGAAACACACAACACTCAAGATTGAAGTCAAGGGTTGTAACAGGGCTTGGGGGTAATGGCTAACAAAGAAAGGATAGGAATAACAAACATTCTTAAAGCGATAGCAGACAAAGTAATGGAATCGACACTTGGAATTTACTTTAGAATGCAAAAATCAACTTTTAAACAAAAAGGGAAGATTCATACAACACTGGGTCTTATTCAATGCTTTGGACCCTTTCTTCAACAAACAACACTTTAGAGCTCTTTGTCATAAATTTTTCAACTCTTTTCACAACTTTTCTTCTTTTCATTCTATTTTCCACGAATTTTTCTTTTTCTTTTCCTTTTCTACCCGTGCCTTATGAAGGACTTTGGCACACACACACACAAGAATCACTTCCCCCACACTTGTTTTTCTGCAGGAGTTCAACAAAAGGAATTCCTTCTAAATTATGCATTCTATGCTTCAAGAACAAGGGTATGAATGGTCCTAATCTAGGCTAGGTGAGGATAGTGTGGGTAACAATGAACATATGCAACACAAGGCTCAACGGGGTTAAACTTAAACACATAATGAACGGGATAGGCTTTTTTGGCTCTTGGCTCACTAAACAACTTCATCTTGAATATGTGTTATGCAAATCAATAACATGCTTTGAATGAAATAGGCATGAGTTCTAGCATTTGGAACTAAATGATGAAACGCCTTCTAAGTAGCAACCAAGCAAAGAATAATGAGATCATGCAACGACTTTAGAAAACAAAAAAAAATTACACAGATTAATAACTCTCCTAATAAACGTTTATGCCCAAGTCTCTCAAGGATGTAGCGTTAGTTTGAGTTCCTTCTTTCAAGCATGTTACAAAACTGATTTTTTCTTTATGATTGCATGTGAATTCATAAATTATAACCACAACCAAGCATACACCAAAGAGTAAATCAAATTTTCATCCATGTTTATAACTCTCTGTAATAGTCATGTAATTAAAAGCCAAATCCTCATCATTGTGTTGGAAAGTACCTTAAGACACAAATAAACATACAAAAACAACTCTTTCTGGGTTTTTCAAAACAATTTTTCAAATTTTTATGAGATTTTCCGATTTTTATGTCAAAACACACTGAAACACTCCAAAACAGCTTAAAAACACTTAAAACAGCAAGGAACAACACTATAAGTAATGGGTGATAAACTCCTACGAATTTCATGCAAAACAATGGTTACCCCCCCACACTTAAATCAAATATTGTCCTCAATGTTTTAAGCATAAACTCACACAAAAAACAAGCAAACAAACAAACAACGAATAAACATGACAAGTATGGCAAAGTAAAAACCAGACAGAGTAGAGTTTAAGAACGCAAATCTGGTTTTGGAGATAGATGATCTTGTTGTCTTTCCACAGCTTTGATCTCGAACTGGTTTGGAATTCTGAGCAAGGAATATGAAAGTTCCTTGGTTTCAAATCAGACTCCTTCTGCTGGGTTGATTTGATTGTGCAGTCTGCATTCTTCTCTGCTTGTTTCTTCTGCACGGCAGGCAGACACGAGGTAGAGGTGTTGGTCTGTTTCATTCATTAATCTTTCCAAGTGCCCACCTTTTGATTCCTTTCTCCTTGTCCCTAGATGAGGATGAATTGGCAAATTGTCTCCACATGCTTCCAGGTATCATTTTAACTTCCCTTATCTGTTCCCCATGCAGATGTGGTAGACAAAGAGGAAGCATAAAATGATGAAGATGAGTACTCAAGAGCAAGGCATGGTAAGCAATCAGGAAGGGGTTCCAGGCAATCGGTTCCAGATCAGAAGATTGATACCAAGTGCTGGCTGATTGCTCTCTTTCTCTTTGTCCCAAAACAACGACAAGGAGAAGGATAGGGAGAAAGCATGATATGAGATACTCTTGCTATCAACCTTCATGACATGAAATACTTTTGCTTTGGATGAGTTGTTTGCAGAGGTACCTCAAGGAATAAAGAACACTGAGTGACTTGAAGAGGGTTTGTTGGAAAGGCATTCTCGGAGAAGAAGAAGGGTTATGTATGTCTGCCTTGCAATGGAGGGTGAAGGGTGACATTTATAGGAATTAATAACCGGTACTATTATTTCACTCTTGTCAGCAACCGTTGGATGATTTAATAGTAAACTTCACGTGCTTTCTACTTCACAAGAGATCTTCGACAGATTGCCCGTAATTTTCGCAAGGCTGAGTGTGCATGTGACAAGCACTGACAAGTCTGGAAAAGCAAGTGCCTCTTCGATATCTGGAATCGACGCTTCGACAAACTGCCCGTGATTTCTGCCAAGCTAACTCTACATGTGACAGATGCTAACACGTCTGAAAAAGTACATGCCTCTCCGGTTTCTGAGCTTGCCTCTTCATGTTCTGAGCTCGCCTATTCGATCTCTGAAATCCCATCGAGTGCAGAGGTTGCATGTGACAAGTGCGGACAAATCTGGAAAAGAAGATTGGCCTATGGTTTCTGAGCAAGCCTAGCTTTTGAGAAAGCTAGCGCCTCTTTGATATTTGGGTTGGCCTCTTCGATTTCTGAGCTCGCCTCTTCGATCTCTGAAATCCCGTTGATTGCTAATGTTTATAGAGGTACGCAGGACGTTCAAAGCACACTTGAAATTCTGCCTGTAGAAACTCCCTTCTTGCACTTCTACGATCTTGACTTGTCCGACCTCTTCTTTCTATAACACCTCTGAAAATGTATGGCCCCTCTGACCGTCGTTTTGACTTGAACCTTGGTGAATAGGCAGTCCCGCCTTCTCCAGACAACATATGGCGCATATCCTTCGTATCCCCTATTGGTCCCCTTACCGTTGGGGATTCGATGATGAAGAATGATATGACAGCTGCGGTGGTGACCAAGAACCTTGTCATTCCCAAAGATAATAGACTACTTGCCAAACGGTCTGATGAGTTGGCTCTTAAGGATTCTCTAGCTCTCAATGTGTCGTGTGCAGGTTTTGTGTCTGATATGGCCCAACACCTATTTGCTCGAACCCGTCAAGTTGAATCATTGGCGGCTGAAGTGATGAATCTTAAAATAGGAGATTAGAGGGCTCAAGCATGAGAATACACAGTTGCACAGGCTCGCACATAACTATGCTACAAACATGAAGAGAAAGATTGACCAGATGCAGGAATCTGATGGTCAGATTTTACTTCATCATCAGAGGTTTGTGGGTTTGTTCCAACAGTATTTGCCTTCGTCTTCTAGGGCTGTACCGCGTAATGAAGCTCCAAATGATCAACCTCCGATGCCTCTTCCTTCTTGGGCTCCGCCGACTGCTGAGGCTCCGCCGACTACTGAGACTTTTCCTAAACAGCCTCTGTGAAGGCTCCCTCTTGTATTTTCTGCTTAATGTTCTTTTTTTTTCATGAAAATGAATGTAAAATACCTTGCATATCTGTCAGTGTTTCAAAAATAAACCCACACCAAAAACAATTAAACAAGCAACAAATAAAAATGACAATCGTGGCAAAATAAAACTGCAAAAAATGGAAGGGTTTTAGAAACGTAAAACTGATTGTGGAGCAATTCAAAAATCTTCCTTATTTGAATACATGGGTTGCCTCCCAAGAAGCGTTTTCTTTAACGTCTTCCAGCCGGACGAAACTTCCTTCTAAACTTGGATAGGGCCCATAGCATGGAATTGATCCTTGAATGGAAGGTGATACTTGACATGATCCGGCAATGGTTTAAATTCAAGTGTAGGTGCTTGAATCATCAAAATCAGCAAGTTAGTATATAATAAAATCGAAGTTGGAGAAGATGGCTTACTTGCTTGCTCAAACACAAACTCAATTACGAACACCACATCTTTGAAGGTTGCAGGGATATGGGACTTGGGCCAGATTTGGTGTTTTGAGAGTTATGATTGTCCCGTGTCATAAAATCCAACTTATTTGGGAATTTTCATCTTAAGTGTATCTTCTTTGATGAATTCTAGACATTCCCCATCCACTTCTTGCTCTTGATTCTTTGGAAAGGTTTCGAATATGCCTTTATCACCCTCTTCTTTCTTGGATTGCATGATCCTGCAAGGAATAAGGACATTTGGTGAAACGGGGTCAGGACAAATTGAATTTAGGCTTACCTTGGTTGTAGTGGACGACATAGATGGCATATGGGGCTGTGGCGAAGGTGGTTCTTCCCTTGCCGTGGCCTTGTTATTCTCCTCTTCTTCGAGCAGCAGCTGTTCATCCATGTTTTGGCTTGGTTTGGATGTTTTGGGTTCACTTCCAACCTCCATAGCACTTCCCAAAGTGATAGCATCATGGATTTCAAAATCTTCCTTCAAATTTTCAATAGTTAAGTTGGAGAGTTCACTTTGCTCTTGAATTTGTGCCATGAACTCCATAATCTACCCAATTTGCTTCTCCAATTCACCCGTCTTCTTGGCTTGATTTTGCATCTCTTTGTTTCCATTTTCTACTTCCTGGTTCAAAGAGGTAAGTAACTTATTAAACATATCATTATCTAAAGATGTACCTAAATTGAATTGGGCAGATTGTTGTGGTGGCTGCATAGGTCTTGAATAGAACTCCTCTTTTTGCTGCCAATACCCATCTTGTTGGAATTGTTGAGGTTCTCCCCACATGTAATCTGAATAATCTCTCCAATCCGAATTGTAAGCGTTGGAAAACATATTGTCCCATGATTGGCTATGGCCTTGATAACCCCAAGCATCTTCATTCGCAGTGAATTGAGAACATTGATGAGTTGGATATCCTTGCCCATAGGACACACCATATGTAGGGACACTTTGCATTGTGGTCCTTTCGGCATATTGTGACAATTGAGAAGTAAGTTTCGCCAATTGAGCTTGAAACACCTACCAAGAATTATGATGAGCATGAAACACCTACCAAGAATTATTTAACGCGATCGTTTATAAGCGACCTCCACTACTTCTGAATATAAGTTTGTAACTATTAGGTGAAACTCTCTTATAATCTAGCATCATACTCATGCATGCAAACTAAGTGTGCACTCTTAATAAACATACACGAATAAGTTATCAATCAAGCAGTTAAACAAATTGAATTCACAACTTATGAAATCACAATTGAAGGTAATCAAATCATATTGCAAGCATGAACATGGTTTTGAATTCCCCCTAGCTAAGGGCAGTTTAGCTCGTCATACTCACAAAGCAAAGATAAACAAATTTAGATATTGAAAACAAAGAATGAAAACACCTAAAAACGCTCCAACAATCCAACTTGAATGGCAAGCACGTCCAAAGGTCCTCCTTCTTCTCTTTGTTGTGGCATAAGATGTGGTTTTATGGATGAGTGGTAAATTATGGTGGTGGATGGATATAGGTGAGTTATGGTGAAGAGTGGATGGGTGGATTATGTTCTCTTGACCAAGGAATGAAAGTGTAAGTGTATAGAGTTGTGAGATGTGAATGTAGTGTCTTTTGATGGATCTTTTCTCCTTCCTTTGTTATGGTGAAGGGTGGATGTATTTATAGGCTAGGGAGAGGACCACCATCTAATTAAGGTGGTAGTGGTGTATGTTGTGGTAATGTGTGGATGTAATGGGTGTAGTGGGTAAGTGTTGTAGTAATGAGTGGATGTAATGGGTGTAGTGGATGAGTGTTTGGTAATGAGTGGATGTAATGGGTGTAGTGGATGGATGTTTTGTAATAAGTGGATGTAATGGGTGTAGTGGATGAGTGTTTTGTAATGAGTGGATGTAATGGGTGGAGTGGGTGAGTGTTTGGTAATGAGTGGATGTAATGGGTGTAGTGGATGGATGTTTGATAATGAGTGGATGTAATGGGTGTAGTGGATGGATGTTTGATAATGAGTGGATGTAATGGGTGTAGTGGATGAGTGTTTGGTAATGAGTGGATGTAATAGGTGTAGTGGATGAGTGTTTGTAGTTGTAGGTCAACACACTTGCACACACACATGCTGATTTCTAGCCTTATAATCTTCAAAAACGTCCATCCTCATGTCTCCATGCTTGCACTATCCAATCTTGGCCCAAAAATGCTCAAAAGTGCTCCAAAATGCACTTTTTTGCCAACTTTGTTATTAGGACCTACAAACACACGAAAATAGTTTAAAATACATAATTAACTAAGAAATAACATCATAAATGCACAAGAACAAGCTAACTAAGTTGCATAAATATGCTCCTATCAACGACACTTTCATGTGCAAAATCTTTGCCACGACGCTCTAAGGCGAAGTGCGAGATTGGTTCTACCCCTTGCCACCATGTTCAATCCGAAACTTCAGTGAACTTTCCTTGGTTTTCATTATGGAATATTCATCCTACAGCTCAATCACGAAGAAGTTTGACCATCTCTTCAACATGAAGAATGATTGGATTGAGATGCTCCGCACATACGTTAAAAGTTTAAGGGGGAGAAGGCGGAAATCATTGAATGCGATGACATCATTGCATGCTCAGCCTTTCGAAATGGGCTATATCACCCACTTTTCGAAGAATTGATCATAGGTGAGAAGTTGACCTTGGCAAACTCTTATGCTTTGGTAGAAAATCACTCCCCTTGGGATAAGGCCAAGCGCTCCGAAAAGCTGCATAAGCAGCTGTATAAAGATGCAAAGCCAACTCAAAAGAAGATGAGCGATAAATCGCTTAACAACAAAAATAAGCCAGGAAGCAGACACATGGATCAATCATTGACAAGGGAAGGCACTGTGCCCAAGATGTACACCAAGTTCTCAATCCCGATCAACCAGATCCTTTGCGACCTTAAGAACAAGCTATGGTTCAAGCTCCCACCACCCATGAGAAATACCTCTTCAAGATAGACCAGACAAAGTACTGCGAATTCCACAGAGGTCCTAAGCACACAACCAAATATTGCACCACATGGAAGAGGTACCTTAAGCAGCTCGTAAAGGAATGCAAGTACGACCAGTATGTCTATAGGCCAGCTGCCCTACCCAAGTGAGAAGAAGACGCCGATGCCGAACCCCTAGCCAAGTAGATCTGAATCAACGAAATCTTTGTCGAATCCGAGCATCTAGGGGCCACCATCAGTTCCAAGAAAAGGAAAATCTAGCATGTGAAACCGGTTTTTCATGTTCAAATCTTAGATGTTGTAGCTCGACCAATCGTCGGCTTCACCCAGCAAGATGCCAAAAGAGTAGACTTTCCTCACGATGACTCCCTAGTGATTTCTATTCTACTAGCCCACGCCATCGTTAACAGAATTATGATGGACAACGGCAGCTCAGTCAATATCCTACAATTGTTAGTCATCTGGAAGATGGGTATAGAAAACACGATCAGACTCAAAACGGAGGTTTTAACCGAATTCAACGAACTTACCTCAACTGCCATCGGCACCATCACACTCGATGTAATCAGCCCACCGATTGTCTTCATAGACCTTCATGATTATCAACGATCCATCTCCCCATAATGGGATATTGGGCCGACCCTTGCTAGTGAAGATTTGGAGCTGTGACCTCGATCAAGTATTAGAAAATCCAATTTCGCATCCTGGAAAAACAGTCGAAGAGATCAAAGGCTAGTAAACCATGTCTAGAAGATGTATTGTACAAGTTCTGAAAAAGTCAAAGAAAAAATCTTTCGCCCCAGCAGTAGCAACTAAAGTGCAGAAAGACGATTCTTCATCCGCCAAATAGCAATTACCACAGGTAGGTCAAGAAGATGGTGCCAAGGTTAACAATGCCCTGGAAGATGAATCAAGATGGAAACCTAAAGAGGACACCAAGGACATCATTCTTGACCCCTACCAGCCGGAAAAGATGGCTAAGATTGGTTGCGAGAACAACTTGATCCTTTCTTGATGCCATGTATGTTTCTTGTGGATTTGAAGATAGAGATGAGAGGCAAAAAGGTCCCACTAGGCATGCCAAATTTGTAAACACGAAAATTCTCTAATGAATGAAATGAGAACACGTGTACAAAGTAGATTTGTATTGATTTGAATTTGTAGGTTACAATATCTATTTACAATTTCCTCTTATTCAATCTTCAAATTTGATATAGGTGTGTAGGTTGTTGATCCAAGGGTCGCAATGACTTGATCTTGGATGAATGGTTGAACGACTACTCCAAGTTTTGAACTTGAAACAATGTGGGGATGGTCTTTACCTTAAGGTGCGGCATTGATGATGTTGATGCGGGATTTCATTGATTCAGGGTCTTGGCGACTTGATCTTGAAACGAACGTCATGACAAATTTTGAGGTCGCAACAAAGTCTTGAAGGAATCGACACAGGTGCTTGTTGATTCTTCAAGGAGTGCTTCGGCTTTGGTCGATAGAAAGCTTATGCTTTGGTTGTGCATTCTTCAAAGAGAGTTTACTCATGTTTTGATTCTTCCATGGGAGAATTTACGCATATTTTGTGTCTTAATTTCAGCCACCTTCCTCATATTAGCCGAAATTTATAGGCCTTGTTGCTCTTGCTTGTTTTGTGAAGATGCTTTACCTTTCTTTCCGATTTTGGGAGCAATTTGGGCCCTTTGCAGATTTTAAGGAGATTTCTTCCTTTTGGTCGAATTTTAGGGGTTTTACACTTTGCTTGATTTGTGCCACATGTCATTAATGACTTGTTCGTTTGTGATGAGTCATATGCCACGTGGAGCGTTGTGATGCATCATTTGTATGCAACGAAATTTACATGTCTACAAATGCCCCCACTTCAAGGCGCGTTGTAGGCATGTGCTTGTCACATGTAGGAAACATGTTTTGAAGTCCTACAATGTGAATGTGCTAACTCAAGAGTCGTCGAGACTTGATCTTGAATTAGTTTGCTTCTTCAAGGGCTGTAGAGGCGTATTTCTTGAACAAAACATTTCTTCAAGGGCCGTTGAGGCGTATTTCTTGAACGGAATATTTTCTTCAAGGGCTATTGAGAATTGATCTTGATTGAAACGAAAATTTTCTTCAAGGGTCGTAGAGGCTTGATCTTGAAAGATATTAAAATTTTCTTCAAGGGCCGTAGAGGCTTAATCTTGAAAGAAATGAAATTTTTCTTCAAGGGTTGTAAAGGCTTGGTCTTGAAAGAAATTTTGGATATGAATAAATCGGTACATACTTATTGTGCGTATTGATTTTTTCCATAATTTTGACAAAATACATTTGGTGTATTTTGAATTTTTTTTTTCCTTGTGGTTGTAGGGAAAAAAATGTTTTTCCTTTCTTAGGTAGGAACCTCCTTCAATTTCCTTCAAAATGTTGGAAAGCTTTAGTGATTTCGTTCAAGGTTTTGGAAGATGGTTTCCTTCAAGGTTTTGGAAAGATTTGGTGATTTCCTTCAAGGTGTTTGAAAGCTTTAATGCTTGTCCTTGGGTAAGTAGGATTTGCATTTTTTCTTCTTTTCTTTTTTTTTTTGGCCAAGGGGTATTTTTCTCCTTGTTGTGGGATACTTGAAGGCTTGTCCTTGCCTCAAAGGGATTTCCTTTTGTTTTTTGGCTAGGAAATGTACTTTCCTTGTATGTTTTGGAAATTTTAAAGCACTTTCCTTTTATGTTTTGGAAATTTGAAAGCCCTTTCCTTATTTTTTTTATTTTTTATTTTTTGTTTCCTTTTCTTTTCTTTGCTGATTTTTGTTGCAAAAACAACATGTATTTCCCTTGTTGGTTCAGGAAACACGTCATCTGACTTGCATGCCAAGTTTGAGATCGATTTCTCTTTTGGAAAATTTTGTAAAAAAAAATGGGAAACACAGCTTTATCTCTTATATTTTCAGGCATATATCGCACACCACTAGGAAAAATCGAGAAAGCCTTCAACTCGTCATTGTCCCACAGCTGGGCAGTCCTAACGAGAAAACAACTTATGCGGGATTAACTTTGAAAACTAGAACGTTTGGCTTTAGGGAAAATGATGAAATTTGGACACAACGATAATCAGCCTCTTAGCTTACTTCTCCAATTGGCCTTGCATCAAAATTCCTCCAGAAAGTCAAATTATCACCAAAAACGTCCTGCTTGCTCAAATTGGCTGAAACTTGCCATTTTTTGCTTGGAATATGCTTCCTTATTTTGGTTGGAATGTGCTTCCTTGTTTTGATTTTTCTTTTGCTATTTTGGTATGTATTTCCCTTATAGCATTAGGAAGCAATTGACCTCTATTTATAGGATAATTAGGTGTGTGTTTTTTTCACAATTCACATCCTTGCCGT
Source organism: Malus sylvestris (assembly GCF_916048215.2). Classification (NCBI taxonomy): domain Eukaryota; kingdom Viridiplantae; phylum Streptophyta; class Magnoliopsida; order Rosales; family Rosaceae; genus Malus; species Malus sylvestris. The sequence continues at coordinate 43,594,224 of NC_062274.1, forward strand.
GTGCTTGCTGCTATGCATTGTCATGGGTTTTGCTGTTATGCTTGTCGTCGGCTACTTGCTTGGAGTTTGTTGCAGTGCGTCACTTTTTATCGTGTGGTGTTGTGCAAAAGACCGCAGTGGGTTTGCACTGTGTAGTGCCTTTTGGTCACAGTTTTCCCTCAGTGGTGACGTTGTTGTACAATGCAAGAAACTGCTTGCGTAATCAATGCAGGTTTGCGTAGTGCGATTATGTAGCATTTTGGTTTTCTTTGCTACTGTAGCATGTGTTAAAGGACCTTCTTATAGCTTCCCTCTTTGCCGTGCTCTTTAAGTTTTTGTGGCTAATTTCTTTTCGTCGTTATGACTTTGTCATCATCATCCTTCAACGCTTATAAGGTTTGTCTTGCAAGTCTTTTGCTTTAGTAGAGCAATTTTGTTTCTTTACCGCCCCACTCTTATGCTTATGTTTCTTTGTTTATTTTATTGCAGCCATGGTGTTTTTCAAATGCTTTAAAAGCAATACCATCACCATTCTTGCAAAGGAAGGCGATTCGCAAGATAGGGGAACGACGTTGAAGGTTTGTGCGCCGTTGATTGGCCCTAAGACGCTTGTTCTTCCTTCAAAAGACAACTTAATGCACATCAAGTCATGGTCTTCTGACGCATCTTGGGAAGTGATAGATTTTGGTCATCCAAATACAAAGAAGAATGCGTATACGTCAAGGATTCTTATCTTGAATCCTTCGCACCATGTTCGTGATAATCCATTGGCTTCATTTAAGCTTCTTGGGGATCGCTTCCATAACGGAGCTATGACTTGGAATAACACCTTGTTGACTACTGGAGAAATCGTCTTTGGTTTTTACCTATTCTGTAATACGACTTTGTGGCTGAATTCTTCCTTTAAAGAAATAAAGTATTCACATTCTTGAATTTGCTCTTTATTCTACAAAGTTTTGTGTTTTTGTTGATGATGTGACTGTATTTGAAGTTTTGAAGTTTCAAGTTGCCTACATACCCTTGGTTGAGGAGGGATCAAGTCATAATGTAGTTCAAATGAGTGATAGATTGATTTGATGGTTTTGATAGTTTTGATGGTGATTTTTCTGTACACATTTTATGTTTTTACGGGCCAGGAGCGTTGGGTGTCGCTTTTTATGCTCGTGCAAACAAGGAGCAGTGTTGTCATGTGCAGTTTAGGCTCGTGCAGGTGAAGAGCTTTGTGCCGTGTGCAGTTTAGGCTCATACAGGTGAGAAGCATTGTGTCGTGTGCAGTTTGGGCTCGTGCAGGCGAGGAGCATTGAGTGTCGCCTTTTAAGCTCATGCGAACAATGAGTATTATTTTTGTGTTCAATTTACGCTCATGTAGGCGAGGAGCATTGAGTGTCACCTTTTAAGCTCATGCAAACAAGGAGCAATCTTTCCGTGTGTAGTTTAGGCAGGTGCAGGCAAAGGGCTTTATGTCGTGTGCAGTTTAGGCTCATGCAGGCGATGAGCATTGAGTGTCGCCTTTTAACTCGTGCGAACAAGAAGCATTGGGTGTCGCCATTTAAGCTTGTGCGGACAAGGAACAATGGTTGTTTAGTTTAGGGGTAGTAACGCTTCAAGAATCTGCCATCGATGGGGCCGATCTTTAAGCCGTCGTCCTCCATGATTAAGTAGGCACCATTGGTGTATACCTTTTGTATTATGTAAGACCCATCCTACTTTGACGTGAACTTGCTTTTTGTCTTGTGAGTTGTGATGATGGGCCTTTGTAATGCCAAGACAATATCTCTAGGTTGAAAAGACCTTGGGCAGACCTTCTTGTTGAATGCCTTAGATAGCTATGCTTGGTAGCATTCCAAGTGTTGTTGAGCTTCGAGCCTCATTTCGTCGAGTGCTTCCAGCTCTTGAAGTCATAACTTTACGTTTTTGTCTTCAATCAACCCTTCTTGTATAGCCATCCTTAGTGAAGGGATTTGACTTTCGAGTGGCAGAACAACTTCCAATCCATATACGAAAGAATAAGGCGTAGCTTGGGTAGAAGTCCTATGTGTAATCCTATATACCCAAAGTGCTTCGCTTATCCTTTTGTGCCAATCTCTCTTTGCTCGGCCGATCACCTTCTTTAGGAGGTTGCACAGCTTTTTGTTGAACGTTTCTATAAGACCGTTGGCCGGAGCATGATACATGAAAGATTTGTGCTGCTCAAAACTTATATTTCTTGCAAAGCTCGTTCATGAGTCGATTAGAGAACTATTTTTCATTGTTGGTGATGATGTAGTGAGGCACACCATATCGGTGGACGATATGCTCTTTAATGAAACGGACGACAGTTTCCTTCTTAACTTCCCTTAGAGGTATGGCTTCAGCCCACTTGGAGAAGTAGTCCATTGCGGCTAGGATGTAGGCTTCTCCAGCAAATGATTTTGGTGTAATTGGTCTCACAACGTCCAATGCCCATCCATTAAATGGCCATGAAGCAACCATAAGATGTAATAGCTCAGAAGGTTGATGTATGAAGTTGGCATGAAATTGGCAGGCTTGGCACCTTTTGGCATATTCCAGGCAATCATTCATCATGCTTGGCCAGTAGTAGCCCATTGTTTTGAGCTGGAAGTGTAGCTTTGGTCCAGATTGATTCACTCCGTATACGCCTAAGTGTGCTTCTTCCATGGCTTGATTGGCTTCTTCCTCACCTAGGCATCTTAGAAGTACTCATTCAAAAGAGCGTCGGTATAGTGTTTCTTTGTAGTAGAGGAAGTGAGGTGCTCGTCAACGTATTTCATAGCGATGTCTAGGATCATCCAGAAGCTTTCCATGGTCAAAGTAGTCGATCAGCAGCTGTCTTCACTATTCAGTGTCGATTAGAAATATTGAGATGACGTTTGTGTCATTTAGTAGTATTTCAGTGACAAGTGGGATCACCCATCTTTGGCAAACTAGCACGTCTGCAACTTCATCTTCTCCTAGCACCATACTTGATGCTAAGTTAGCGAGAGTGTCCGCCATTTAATTTTCTTTTCTTGGCACATGTTCTAGCATCAAGGCCTCGAACCTTTGTAGCGGTTGAGTTGCTAGCCAGAAGTATGGGACAAGATCGTCTTTCCTCACTTCATTTCAGTCAAGAGTTGATTGATTATAAGTTTAGAGTCGTCATACACTTCTAGCGTTGTGATTTCCATGTAAATCGCCATTTGGAGTCCAATGATTAGTGCTTGGTACTTAAGGACATTGTTAGAGCACAGCTCGCTTAATCGGAAGGAAGAGGGTAGTACTTGTCTTTATGGTGACATGATTACTACTCCTGCCACCGCTCCGTCCATTCATGCAGATCCATCGAAGAACATTGTCCACGTCGGGAAAATGTTAACGTAGAACACCTCCTCGTCAGGCAAATTATCCAAGATTTTCCAATCGGCTGGGATTGAGTGATCTGCAAGGAAGTCCGATAAGGCTTGTCCTTTGATAGCTTTAGCTAAGATGTAGTTGATCTTGTATTGGTTGAGAAGCAACGCCCATTTAGTTAGTTGCCCTATCAGAACCGATTTGGACATAATGTACTTGACCAGGTCGGTTTTAGCAACCAAGTGGATGGTGTAAGCATGCATGTAGTGTTTAACCTTTTGGATAACAAAGACTAAGGCAAGGCATATCTTCTCAATTGGTGAGTAGTTGAGCTCGGCACCAGTGAGGGTTCTACATAGGTAGTAGAGTGCCCTTTCCTTTTGGTCTACATTTTCTTATGCCAAGAGTGCTCTAATGGAACCCTTTCGTGCAACAATGCATAGGATAAGCGGTTTTCCAAACACGAGTGCTCCTAAGGCAGGTGGGCTTGCCGAGTATCGTTTTATCCTCTCGAAGGCATTGCAGCAGGCGTCATCCCATATGAATGAAATGTCATTCTTCATAAGTCGACTGAAGGGTTAACAGCGTCTAGCGAGGTTGGAGATGAAGCATCTGATGAAGCTAAGATGCCCTTGTAGATTTTTCAGCTCATGTAGGTTCCTTGGCTCAAGCATGCTTTGAATGGCCTTGATCTTTGACTGGTCCACTTTAACACCACGGTGCTTGACAATGAAATCAAGGAACTTCCAAAAAGTGAAGCCAAATGCACACTTTAACGGGTTCATTTTGAGGTTGTAGTGTCATAGTATGTCGATCACCATTCGTAAATCCTTCAAGTGATCGGATCTCTTCATGGTCTTGACAACTACATCGTCTATGTAACATTCTACATTTTTTTGTAACATGTCGTTAAAGATCTTCTGCATTGCGTGTTGATATGTAGCTCCGGCATTTTTCAAGCCAAAGTGCATTACCTTGTAGTAGTAGGTACCTTTTGGAGTGCGGAAAGCTATTAGTTCCTTGTCTTCGGAAGCCATGCGGATTTGATTGTACCCAGAGGAGCCTTCCATGAATGAGAGTGCTTTGTGGCCAATGGTTGCATCCACCATGATTTCGATGATTGGCAAGGGAAAGTCACCTTTCAGGTAAGCATCATTAAGGTCATGGAAATCTACGCAATCACGTATTTGTCCAGATTTCTTAAGGACAATGACAATGTTGGAGATCTATTTAGGGTATTACACCTCTCAAATAAAGCCTGCTTCAATTAGCTTGTCAATCTCAACCTCAATTTGCAGGATGGGCTCGGATCGATAGCTTCTTTAAGTTTGCTTTATCGGTCGCTTTCCAGGCTTGACTGCAAGACGATGCACGGCGATGGTAAGGTCAAAACAGGGCATTTTTTTTATAGATCCAAGCAAAGACATCTTTGTACTCCAAGATCAATTGGTAGTACACCTTGATCTCATCAGCACAGAGTAATGCACTTACGAAGATAGGCTTTGGTTCCTCGCTTGTGCCTAGGTTGAGCTCCTTGAGATCATCAACTTTGGCTTGCCCCCCCATCTTCAAGCTGTGGTGGTTCAGCAGTGACGTCTTCCTCAAGGATTTCGTCTTATTTGTCTTCTTGGATCGGGATGTGGAAGGCGTCTTGGACCTCCTCTTCAGTGTCGTCCTCTTGGGCTTGTTAGCGTGAAGATTGGCCAATGTGGATGATGGTGCACCTTATTACCTTTAGCTGTAATTTTGTGTTAACCTCCAAGGTTGCTTGGCATTTCATCCTTGAAGGAATTGAGCTTCGAATGTCGTCCTTTTCTGCTAGACCGTTAAGCCTTTTTTCCTTTGGCATTGTCTTCTTTTTTCTAAAAGGCTTCTTGGTTTCTTCAAGTCTTTCCAAGGCCAACCATCATGGAGGAAAGGTAATTGTGTTGCTTTGTTTCTTAGGTTTTGACAACCTTTCAAACACAAAGCTTTGAGGTGTTGGCATGTTAAGCCATTTGAAAACAGAAGTTTGGTCTTGACCATCATTGTGATCAAGTGCCAAAATTCTAGGTTTTGAATGATTCAACCTATCGAACATTGACGTTCGAGGGGCGGGTTTAGGCTCCTCTTGATCTTGTTCAATGCTCACACTGATGCGTTGAGTGTTAGCATTTTTTTGCTTTGCTTGAAATCTTCACGGATGTATTTGGTGTGAAGCCAAGTCCAGCTCTATTGTTGTCAACTCCGTAACCATGCTCTTTCAACATCTTTTGAGTCTTGATGAGGTCATGTTCTTTGTCATTGACGGTGTTTGTATTCTTTCTTCCAAGATTTGAAGAGGAAGTGAAATCGTACCCAACCTTCAACATAAGTTTATAGGCGTTTAGGTTGAAACCTTCTACGGTCCTCTTGGTGGGAAGAGAGCTTGGTTCTGTCCCCTTCGGCAGGGGTTTTACGAAGCCTTATGGTGGTTTGGAAACTTTAGCGTTGCCTAGCTGTGTCAGAGGTAAAACTACATTTGTCTTGAGCAGTTTTACATCGTCCTTATGCAGCTGTGTGCCGGCTTTGCTTGTTCCAATTTCAAATGGGGATTGCCCATCCTTTCTTCTCGACATGGGAATGTATCTAAAGATAGGTGTTTTTTATCCTTTTGAGGGTGTCACACTCCCTTTGGTTGTTATGGGTTTGGTCGCCTTGGATCATTTTCACTCATTCTCGATAGAATTTTAAGCATTAGTGAATGGTGGACGGTACTACTCCATTCTCGTGGATCCAAGGCCTTCCTAAGAGCAAGCGATAGGAAGTTCTTGCATTAATCACATGGAATAATGTGCTTGACTTGAGGTCGCCAATGGTTATCTTAACTTGGATCATACCCATTGCTCTTTGTTCTCCTTAGTTAAAACCTTGGATTAGGAGGCGACTTCAGGATAGTTCATCCACCTTAATGCTGATTGTGGTCATTGTTGACTTTGGCATACTATTTATGGCCGATCCACCATCCACAAGCATGCAGTTGATTTTGTTCTCTCTCACGTACCCAGAGACGAAGAGAGGATAGTTGTGAGGCTTTGACCCTAGCAGCAAGTCTTCGTCAGTGAAGTTGATTGCGTTATGGGCGACACAGCACGTGGCCAAAGCTTCAAGCCTTCGTCCTTGCTTTCTTGCACCTCGTGGTTGTCGAGACTCGCCAAGACTGCTACTAGTGCTTTTCGCATCTCTTTGGGCAATCATAGTGCCTCCTCGATGCTAAAGTGTGCCGACATGCTTTCTTTGGGCATGACAGTTTTCTCTTCCTCGATGGTGATAACTTTTCCTTTTGAGGGCTCTTTTATCTTTATTTCAACCATATGGCAGGCAACGGTAGTGCACTGTCGGAAGAAGTCATTCAGGAAGTACTTGTGCAAGGAGACGGGAATGCGTGGCTCCTGCTTCATAGGTTCCCTAGTGTACGATTGCTAAGCAACTGTTACATTTCTTTTAGGCTTCCTATTGTTGCGGCGGCGGTGCTTTCTCCCTTGCTCCACCTTTGGCCCTGTGGCTTGTGGTCTTGGCTTACTTGTCTTTTTGTAGGTCACCAACATCCACCTTTTTTCATCATCGGTAGGTGCATCTTGGTTGTTTGCCCCCAGCGATGGTTATGCAGAAGGTGACGTGCAGCTTGAGCATGGACATGAGTGGGCATACGTCATGTTGCGAAAATTAGATAACCAAAATTAGGCTCATTACGTCTCGAATTTTTGTGCTCGCAAGTATACGAATCAAATGACAGTATAGCATATAAGCACGGATATTGTCCCACAGAGATCGAATTGATTCTAAAAATCTTACTAAATAAATTGAAACAAATTGTAATTGAGAAGCTTTAATGGAAAAGAGAGAAATTTGAAATTAAACTAAAAATGAAATATGACTTGAAAATAAAATGCATGAAATAATAAAATTAAAAACATAAGAAAATAAAACCTAGGGCATCCGAATTCACCGTAACCAATCCTACTTAATTCCCTTAATATGTTATGCGCAAGTAGTTCCCCAATATTGATGATCGATTTTCCCTAAATTAATCAACGGCCATGGCATATGGTTGCATCAAAAGTATCCTTACTTGTTAACCCGCTATGGCATCTAGATGAATTTAAACAAGTAAGAACCCATTAAGCTATATGGAAATCGTTAGAAAATCACACAAACCCTAATTGTATGGCATCTACAAATAGGTGGTTATGGTATTAATTGCAAGAAGCTAAACCCAAGTTAAGTATGGCATCTACTCAAACTTGCATCACGTTAACCTAATTTAAACCTAGATGGTGATCAAGCATCTAAATAAAAATCAAGCGCATTACGAATAGCAAAAGATACTCAATAAAGAAGAAAAACATGATAATAACAATGCAACAAGGCAATTAAATATTCATGATTAGGCTACATCGTAGCCCTAGCAAAGAAAAACTCCAATGTAGCTCTTCCTCTTTGCCCTTCCTTGCAGTAACCCCCTATGGGAAAATTTGTTGATTTTTTTTTTCCAGTCATACATCACTAGGAGAAGAAATCTCCTTATAACACCCACGACAAAGACAAGGAAAAAAAACGAACTTAACCCCACTAAAATCCTAACTAATGCACTTTACGTTCTTATTAAATAAAAAGAAAATAAACGAAAATAATAAAAACAAATAATTGTGTCTCTTCTTAAATCCATTGAATAGCACTCCCATGCCCATTTGATTTCCAAAACCATTGCAGTCTCATCTTCTTGTTGTAACGCATATGCCTTGGTGCAGTTAATTAGCCTCTTGCTCACTGGAATTACTCTAGACACCCAAAATGCTCATTTTTCACTTCATTTTTGCATAACTCTAGTATTTAATGCCTATAAATTAAAACAATATAAATTAGTGCATTTAACTCATTCATATATACAAAATTCAAGGAAATATATGATAAAAATATATGAAAATATGCACCCATCACGTCACTTGGAGAGGTACAGGATCGAAGGATCCAAACACAATCGTAGTAGTATGAGTTGCAACTGTGTCTTCAAGGTCAAGCTCACTTTGCCCTTGTTGTGCCAACTTCATGATGAGCTCTTTAAGGACGAAGCACTTGCCAACCAGATGACTCACGATACGATGGTATTTGTAGTACCTTAGATCGTTAATGTGATTCATCTCTTTGGGGTGCTTGGATTTAGGTAGCTCGATTATTTTCTTTTCCAACGGGTCGTCTAGCATTACGGCCACGTCAGAGTCTGGAAAGGGTACGTCTTCTACTCTAGTTCCCTCAAGGTGTTTTCGTACCTATCTTGGGTGCGAGAAGGCTCACCTCTCGTTAACTCCTTTGCATTGTTCTTGGAGGAGATCTTGACGAGCACGGATAAGGTCTTGATAAGGGTAGTGTTGATGGTAAAGGCTTCCTTGATAGGCTTCTTCCCAATCTTGTTTACCTTTGGGGCAAACACCTTATCCTTCTTGAAGTCGATGATCGGCTCATTCCTCCCCTGATTGGCAATACTCAACTCCATGTCATGGGAACAAGTTGCCAACTTCTTAAATGTTATTGGCTTTATGCCTTGGAAGATGTAATATAACCCCCAGTGCATGCCTTGAACACACATCTCAATGGCAGAGGTTTCAGAAAGCCAATATTTGTAATCTAGACTTAATGAACGTCATATATTGATGTAGTCGACAACAGGTTCATCCTTCCATTGTTTCGTACTTGTCAGCTACAGCATGCTTACGGTGCGGCAGGTGTTGTAGAAGCAGTTGAGGAATTCCCTTTCAAGCTGATCCCAGCTGTTGATAGACTCAAGCTCGAGGCTGGTGTACCAGTCAAAGGCATTACCTTTTAGCAAGCGCATGAACTGCTTGACGAGGTAGTCTCATTCCGTCCCAACATTGTTGCAAGTTTCAATGAAATGGGCAATATGTTGTTTGGGATTACCCTTTCCATCGAACTGCATGAATTTTGGCGACTGATAACCCCTTGGCATCCTCAAGGCGTCAATCTTCTTAGAGTAGGGCTTTGAGTACAGCCAGAGTCATGTGAGCTCCCTTTGTACTGCGTCTTGATGGCATTTGTGATCATTTCTTACAGCTATTGGATAGAAAGATATCTCATAAGTGTGGTAGCTTGGTCCACCTCCAGCTTCTCTTCAGCTTTCTCCACAAGTGGCTCATCTTCTTTGTTGGTTTCTTTCTTTGGTGGCTTAACCTTTAGGTTAGCTTTCTCGTCGTGCTGCGCCTTCAGACGATTGACGAATGTAGCAATATACAAGTCCTTTTCTTCCACGGTCTTTATCAACCTTATGATTGATTCACTCATTTTTACCAGCTGCTCCTCAATGGAAGTAACACTAGTAGTCATGACTTGCATGGCTACAGGATACAAACTACTGCTTGAGTTGGCATCGGAAGTCAACAACTCGAAGTACCTCATTGGGTTTTCTTCCCTTAGCGCCCTTAACGAGGCCAGGATGATCACGAGCTTGTGCCTCAGGTGCTCTTGCTCCTTTGGCAGAGTTGATGTAGGGATGGAAGGCACGGTAGAGAGAGCTTTTGCCTTACTTCGGGATGTGACGCCCAAAGTGCCACCACTTGAGGCAAGGATGTTCTTATTCTTCGCGTTGGTTGCGAGAACAGCTTGATCCTTTCTTGATGTCATGTAAGTTTCTTATGGATTTGAAGATAGAGATGAGAGGCAGAGAGGTCTCACTAGGCGTGCCAAATTTGTAAACATAAAAATTCTGTAACAAATGAAACGAGAACACGTGTACAAAGTAGATTTGTATTAATTTGAATTTATGGGTTACAATCTCTGTTTACAATTTATAGGTGCATAGGTTGTTGATCCAAGGGTCGCAATGACTTGATCTCGGACGAACGGTTGAACGATTACTCCAAGTTTTGAGCTTGAAACAATTCGTGGATGGTCTTTACCTCAAGGTGCGACAAAGATGATGTTGATGCGAGATTTCATTGATTCAAGGGTCTTGGTGACTTGATCTTGAAACAAACATCATTACAAGTTTTAAGCTTGCAACAAAGTCTTGAAGGAATCAGCATAGGTGCTTGTTGATTCTTCAAAGAATGCTTTGGCTTTGGTCAACAAAAAGCTTCGGCTTTGGTTGTGCGTTCTTCGAAGAGAGCTTTGGCAGTGTATTAGTCTTCAAAGATTTGTGCAGAGGTTCTTCTCAATGTGTAATTTTCAACCCCTTTGTGTGTCTTGGATCATTTTATTCATAGACTTCTAAAGCCATGCATTTGGATGGATTTGGCCTTGATTTGTGTCTTGATTCATCCATGGGAGAATTTACGCATGTTTTGTGTCTTAATTTCAGCCACATTCCTTATATTGGTCGAAATTTATAGGCCTTGTTGCCTATTTGTGACCAATCTTCAATTCTTGCTTGTTTTGTGAAGATGTTTTAGCTTTCTTTCCGGTTTTAGGAGCAATTTGGGCCCCTTGCCGATTTTAAGGAGATTTCTTCCTTTTGGCCAAATTTTGGGAAGGTTTTACACTTCCTTTGCTTAATTTGTGCCACATGTCATTAATGACTTGTCTATTTGTGATAAGTCATATGCCACGTGGAGCTTTGTGATGCATCATTTACATGCAACGAAATTTACATGTCTACAGTCCCTTTTGGAGAAGTCAAGTCAATGACAAGCTCTCAGCAGTAGATGAGCCCCACGAGCAGCAGAAAAAGTCATTGGTTTCTTCTCGGCCGAAGGCTCACAAGAAGGTAAGGAAAATCTCTTTTTTCCACCCTCGTTGGCAGTAGGCTCTACATCAACAATCGGACGAGCAAGTGCCTCATCCTTTATCTATTTTATCTTTTCCTTCGTAGGCAACCCACCTTTCTCCCAATGAAGATGACTGAGCAGCCAGCGCCACTCACGGTACTCAACAGGAATACCCAAGGCGATGTGCACTTTCTTCATATCCGTTGAAGTTCTTTGAGTTGAGCCAAATTCTAAATCTACCTCAAGTAAGAATGACAATTAGTAAACTAAAGTCATGGAGCAACTCAACAAAAATTCAAGCAGGCCAAGAATAAAGCAATTCATTTACCACTGATAAAGACAATTGGGACACACAGCTCAAGAGAAGAGCCAGATTCCCACTCTTCACTAACCTCTAAGGTGTCTTTTGCCCATTCATGATTACCTTTGCAGGAAACATCTAGCAGTCTATGGCAAGATCTCAGCTACCCCACACCTTCCTTGTGGCCAATTTCGAAGAAGTATCATAACTCATTTATGGTTAAGCCAAGATCAAATAACCTGCTTAAGTTCGAAAACCCCACCATCTCATGAATTGCATTCGAGGAACACTGAGTAAATCCTAACATGAAGTAGTACGGATGGAATTTGGTAGCTATCTTCCTAGCAGTGGCACCCTTACCGCATGGTTCATGGCCGTTATCATCTTGCACCCGCTTGACCCAAACCCCAGACGAAATTGCATGCTTGTACTCTTCAAGAAAATCCCGAAACAACTCGTTGGAATTGATCTTGACATGCACAGCCTTGAAATAGCCCACCTTGCCAGAAGAACCACCTTGATTGTACAAAGGTGGAGGATATTCGTCATTTTTGCAATCGGAGAAAGACATCTCAAAGTCCCTGCAAAAAGTACGAAGGAAGATATTTAGAAGCCAGCTTAAAAAAAATTAAAAAAAAAAGGAAAAGAAGGACCACAGAGCCCAGCGTCCCAACGCCAGGCCCTACAGCCTAGCTCATCCCTGCGACCAGGCCACAAAAGAGCCCAGCCCTCACTCTCTCTCTCTCTCTCTTACACGCGGCTCGCGCCGCTGAGCCCAACACAAGAGGAGGCCCGTGCCTCCCTCTTTCCTCCTTCGCTCGCCCAGCACTCCAAAAGTAGGCTCAAGCCTCTCGGCCCAAGTCACCAAGACCCGAGAACTGGCCTGTGCCAGTCTCTCCCACTCTCTCACCTCACGCCTACACGGTCTCACGCCTAGTGACCCCAAACGCTAGGCCCAAGTCGGCCTCTCCACGCCCTAATTCCCAATCACTTCGCCCAAGCTGAGCCATCCACCTGGCCCACGCCAATCGATTCCCACGCCACACCACCATGCTATCCACTGTGCACAGAAGCCCGGTGGCTCCCTTGCCGTGTGTCGCCCACACCTTCGGCCCTTACTAAGCCAATTTTTTCTAGTCCCAAGACTACCAAAAAATTCAAGAAGAAGAAAAATATCAAATTTTCCTTAGCTTGGTGCGGCACAGAGAAGAAGAACAACAACGAGAGATGATTCTTTGCAAGGGCAAGAGAAGAAGAAAGCTAAGGGAAGGGGAAGAAAAATTTCCTCTAGCTTCTCTTCCTTGTTGGAATGATGATTGCTCTCCGAATTTATTTAATCCCCTACTTAAGACATAATTAAATAGGTATTGGGGACAATTGGTTTCCTTTTCCTAGAAGAAGTCTATCTCCAAATCAAGAAAGAGTATCAAGTTCAAATTGGGAAACAACTTCACAAGCCCAAGCAACTTGGGATTTCTACACCTACTACCATTTTTCCGTGTGCAGCCTAGTAGGTGTGGGGGCATTTGTGGAGTCTAAAATAATCCCAAAAATTCTAGAGGCGGCACGTGGATTTTTTTGCTCAAGAAAGACAAGATCGTTCTCAATAAATGGACAGGCTCCTCAGATACTCTCATGCGCAGTTCACATCCCTGAAGGTCTTAATATATGAATACGACTACCCACAGCTCATCTGCCCTTGGCAAGGAAAAGTCAAAGCATTAAAGATAAGAATTAATTACCGAAATCCTATATTTAATACATTCACAATTAAAGATTGACTACAATCAAGTAAGTAGTCCCAATTTAAATCATTTAGGGATAATTACTCCATTATCTCAAGATATTATTTCATATTTAATATCTTGAGAATATTTCTCCATAATTTTGGCCAATAGGATGCCGCCACGTGCAGGGTAAAACCCTAACACTATGGTCGGCCCTATCCCTATAAATACCCCATATTCTACCAAATTTCAAAAGCTTTTGCCACCCTAAAAAAGCCCTAAACACTTTACTCTCTCAAAAAAACTGACTTAGGCATCGGAGATCCATTGGCCTAACCCCCCCCCCCCACCTCGTGGGTGCGTGAGGTTTAGGTCCTTGATCAAAGGTGTTAATTGTTTTGCAGGTACATTTTCGTCAAGACTGAAGATGGTGGAAATTTGCATCGCCATGTGCATGGAATGGATGGTGGAGAAAACAAGCTTGCATGGTGCAACACCTCATTCAAAGTATCAACACTTAATTAAGAAACCTTATTAGGAAACTAAATCTAGTAAATATTGTGTTAGATTTTTTGTACCGTCTTTTTTTTTCGCCTTTCACTCCAATCAATTATTTCCTTCTACAGATACGCTGCTACATTTAATTGCTTAACATGTCTGTGACATTAATTCATCATTATCGTTTACAAAATTAATTAGCTAATATAAAATCACAATTCTGTAATTAAGAAACCTCATTAGGAAACTAAATCTAGTAAATATTGTGTTAGATTTTTTGTACCGTGTTTTCTTTTTTTCGCTTTTCACTCCAATCAATTATTTCCTTCAACAGATACGGTGCTACATTTTATTGCTTAACATATGTGTGACATTAATTCATCATTATCGTTTACAAAATTAATTAGCTAATAAAAATCACAATCCTTTTTATTAGTGTGTCATAGGGTACAATTATATTTATATTCCTGGCTCTTAAAAGCTCAAAATCAACTTTGAATCCAACTCAGTTAATTTAATTTCTGTCCTCAAAGGTGAAATGGACCCTGAAGCTACGATCGCTTGCATCCTTTTTTCTTTTTCTTTTTTTAGTACATCAATATTTTTATACTAAGGGAAGAGGGAGTTCGGCAAAGCCACAAAATAGGCAACCTAATTTGTTATCGAATTCGTCATCCACAAAATTTGAACCTAAGACCTCTCACTTCCAAGTGAAGATGAATATCATCATACCGTAATACTAAATGGCCGTTTGCATCCTTATTGATATCCGTAAGTTAGCTTTCCGAATGGATTCCATCGATTTGCTTTTGTGCCCCACGCTTTCAATAGGGCGGCTCAACCGTAAGGGTCTTCATAGATAGGACTTATTGTTTCTTGAATTTCTATTCAATACTCTTGTTGAGGATATTGCTATTCGAATTTATTAATAAATCCTATTCTATCGTTTTGACAAAAAAAAAAAAAAAAAAAAAAATCTTTGATTTTATTTTGTCATCAACATTTGCAAGCTGAATAATCATTTGACCTTCGCATATGCAAATGGATATTTATGTCGTTTTATGGCATGTAATAATCTGATTTTGAGTAGTGTAATTTATACCACTTTTCTTTTGTCGCCTTCCACCTAAGCTGTGCAAGAAAGGGCCAAAGTTAATCCCATGGAACAATGAAGCTTCATAGGGTTTTTTTTGTCCAGGTGCAGGTAGTCTGCATTTTCACGGACATGTCTATTTTACCGATCCTCTCTCCGAGACAATGTCCAGATCGTTACACCTTTCGTGCGGGTTAGAACTTACCCAACAAAGAATTTCACTACCTTAGGACTGTTATAGTTACGCCCGCCGTTCACCAGGGCTTCAGTTGCCGACTCCCCTATCATCAGGTCACCAACTTCCTTAACCTTCCAGCACTGGGTAGGCATGAATTTATTTTTTATCGTTTTTGTTTCATTAGAATTTTATTCTACTTGATTGTAATTGATTCTTATTCAATCCGCAGGAATAAACTTAGGGACGAATAAGCAAAATAAAATAAGAAAAATAAGGTGTATAAACAGAAGTTCAGTTTATACACCTTATATTTCTTATTTGGACAAACCAACTAGACTAGTTATGATATCACATTGATAACCTCTACTTGTGTCCTAGCTCGTGTGAGAGCTAAACTTGCCTCAATTGTTTGTCTCTTGCCTTCAGCTTTCCTCAAATTAGCTTCTGTTGTTCAAGAGTTTGTTGAGCTTCTTGTGGATCAATGTCACTACCCTTCCCTGCATCATTCACTAAAACCATGATCTCATTATTGCCTATTCTAGCAAAACCACCCATTAGAGTCATCGTTAACCATTGGTTGTTAAGGCGTATTCTCAAAATACCGATATCTACAGTTATGGCAATAAGCATGTGATTTGGTAATACCGAATCCTAAACGATTCAATTCGAGGCAGTACACAAAGATTTAGGGTCATTTCTTCAATTTACTCTCCATTTCTAAGTTGCTAAGGTCGTAGCTTTCGCAGTAGCTTCATTGATGTTACCTACCAAATAAAAGACCTGCTCAAGAAGGCCGTCTAATTCTCCAGAAATGATCAATTTAAACGCTCTAATTGTTTCTGCTAGACCAACATATTTTCCTGGGAAACTGGTAAATAATTCTACTACGAAAAAAGGTTGTGATAAGAAACGCTCAATTTTTCATGCTCTTGCTACGGTTAAGCGATCTTCTTCAATTAGTTCATCCAACCCAAAAATAGCTATAATGCCTTGAAGTTCAAATATTAATAATTTTTTAGAGCTGTTAAGTCCACCCCCCAATCCTATTTCCCTACCCCTTTTTTAATTTATTTTTAATGACATCTTTACCCTCCATGTCAAATGACATAAATACCTAAATAATTTAGAACCATTCTCTCTCCCTCTTTCAAACCTTTCGCAGTCCATCTTCACTCTCTTGAACTCCACAAATATTCTTATCCATAATTCTAACCCAATTTCTTCTCTTTGTTTTTGCAAAACCCAAAAAGATCCAACTTCTTTGAATTTCATTTTGTTGTTAGCTGCTACTTAGGTATAATTGAAAGGAAAAAAAAAATGTGAAAATTTGAAAGTTTAGAAGAAAAACGGAGAGCCCAGCAATAAACTCCCCACATCCATGAGCTACCCACCCCATCCAATTTGACGGCAGCCATCCCCCACCGGCTTGACACTTCAACCTAATCTTTACCGTCCTCCATCTCAAACGAACTTACAAATAATAAAACTCAACTTCAACCGTGGATGTCACTCATCCTCCTCCTCCTAGTCAAAATGGGCCACTTCAAGGCCTTCCCCTCCAAATTTCCAAAGAGAAAAAATTGTTTCCAGTAGGAAGGTGGTTGTTGTTGAATTGAGTCGGATGATGTTAATTGTATCTAGGATATTTTAGGAATAACAGTGGGTGGAGAAAGAGTATTAAGTATTTTTAACTTTCTATGGTGGGTGAAATTATAAGGTGAGTGGGAAAATAGGACAATGGGGTGGGTCTAGTAACACTAATTTTTTCCTATTGAAACTTATTATGAACTATTAGTAATTATTGACATTGTAAGAACCAAATGAAGAATAGAGAAAAAAATATAGAAACCAAGCATGCGTACCATTTGTGACAAACCTCATTTATGACGGACGATTTGTGTTGCATAGCATGGATGGTAGAAAAGAACAAGCTTGCACGGTTAGCATTTGTGATAGACTCCGTTCAGGATGGATGAGGTGTGTTGCATAAAATAGATTGTTGAGAAAAACAAGCTTGCATGGTTACCATTTGTGCCTCAATTAAAGTATCAATACTTAATTAAGAAATCTTATTTAGGGCACTAAATCTAATGAACATCCTGTTAGATTTTGTATACCCTCTTTCTTTATTTACTTTTCCATCCAATTATTATTTTTCCTTCTACGGATATGACGGTACGTATTATTGCTTCACAAATCACAATCCCTTTTCATTTCTTTCAAAAAATTATAAAAATCCACAAATCCGACATTAACTCATCCTTATCTTTTGCGAACAACCTTCACTTCTGGGCCAATGAACTAAAGTTGACTAGAAAAGGTACATTTTTATCAACAAGAATTTGTTGACAAATGTTAAAAAAGGAACAATTAGAGACAAATCTCGCATGCATGCATATTTAAGGAAAGGGTGACGCATATTTAAGGAAAAGCTACGGGGTCTATGGCGTGGCAAAAGAGTCCGAGTGCTTTCAGTTACAGAATCTGGCCATTTTAATTTCCTTCAAATTTAAAAATAAGGGAAGGTGTGAAGAAACTCGTGTGGATCACTTCTTTGGCTTAAGACCACTGAAACCCAGGTTACACTTGTACATGCATGCAAACGCCCGGATTGGCCAATGTTTTTGTACTCATGTCTTACTTTGTACTACCACACAAAGTTTCAAAGTTAGCTTTGTGCTTTTTACTCATATACCTACGGTGAATTATAAAATAACAATGTGGAAAATATGTTAAGCATCAATGAATTAATCCCATAGGAATTTAGGTTATGTGAATTAACAAATGAGACTTTCCATACAAAACTCAAGCATACTAACGAAATGTGGATGAGGTTGAGGAACAAAATGTTAATTGACACGCGTAAGTATCGAGAGTACCTAATCAATGCGACATATTGATGGGTTAACGAAACTAATGTTTATGGACACACGTAAGTATTGGAAGTTAATCAATCATTTGAATTGATAGTTACATACACGTTTAAAAAAGAGAAGCGCTATTCCCGCTCCGTTTATATTGCACTCCATATTGCCGGCAAATTTTGCGCGTAGTGTATATATAAGTAGTAGAAAGCGCGCGAAGTACACCATTTTGAAAATAAAAAAATTATGTACTCATAGTAATATATCAAAACCCTTTTATCTTATTCAAACCTAAATAAAGTGTGTTCTCTATAACCTTTTTGGTTCTTAAAAATAAGCCTCTCACTAACTTCCAGATTAGAAAAAGAAAAAATGTTACACTTTGGTTTATTTTCCGAGTTCAAATGTTAAAATTTTTACCAGCTGACCTCGTTTATTTTTGTGACACATATTGGTTTATTTGGCTATAAATAAGCTATAGCTCTCACCCATCTGAAGATACAAACAACTAGTTAATTTATCTTGAGAGTGTCTTCCCGTTCACAACTAGCCAGAGGTATTCACTTTCCCTTTTACTCCTTTATCAGTCACCATCTCCATCCTTCTCTCCTTTCTCCTATAGCTAGAAGGTTAATGCGTGCCCTAGGCCAAAGTAGCACCCCTACGCCTATTTTATCTTTGTGTAATTTTTTCAATAAAATTTTTCATGTTTAATTTCACAGTTTTAGATATACATCACAAAATTGAAATGGTAATATACTAATTCAAATTGTCTATTTTATCATTCAGGAATTTGTGGAGTGTGAAGCGTGTATTCTAAGGTAATTCACTAGAATTTCATAAAAATTAAATAATAAAATAAGAAGTACGAATTTGAAATTTTTATTACTTTTTGGCTTGGTTTCTTTGCAAGATTGATTCAATCTATTTGTTTGTTGGCCTTGGATCTCCTTTTATATAATTTTTTTTCTTTTTGTTGTCCATTTCAAGGATTTCATATAGCAGGTAGCTGCAGGTGTGATCCTTTCTGATGTCCAAAAGTAAAGCTTTACGGGAAAGGGATCCTCTGCGGGTCCCTTCTACCAAGTTCACCAAGTTCATCCATCCGGGTTATTGAAATTTGATCCAACAGCTACAAACAGGGGATTCCTTTAAAAGTTATAATAATTTTAGCCGTTGGATCAAATTCCAATGGACCAGATGGATGGACTTGGTAGACTTGGTGAAGAGATCTGGAAATTATCCATTTCTAGTTTTATGGGAGAGAGAGAGAGAAAATCCTTCTGTTTTCCTTTGGTTTTTTTGTCGAAAGTAATTTCTTTGGTTATATCGGTTTAAGTGGCTGGCCCTTAATTTGCCTCCATCTGAGCAAAGTCAAAGTATTCCTTCTATCAAGTAATGTGCCAGATGTATTTCATTGTGGGGGGGGGGGGGGGGGGCGCTGTCTAGTTTAAATATTTTTTTCATTAAAAAAAAGAAAATTAAATTCGAAAAAAAAAAATTCCCAGCCAACCTTTATAAATTGGGTGGTGTGGTTTGACACATTTTGCATCATATAAATTGTTATTATATTATTAATTAAATTTTATTTGAATTAAAGTACTAATTTGATGGTAGCACATTATTTGGTGTAAAAATTTAATATGGCTAACATTATTCTTTATAAATTTCCCTTTCTTTTGTTTTCTTTCATTTTTTTTTTTTTTTTTGTGTGTTTTCCCTTCGAAAGGATTCAACCCCATGAGAGGGATGAGCTCGGTCAACTAATATCCTAACTCAAAAAAGACTCACCTCTCACTAAATAATTTCGTATATAAGTTATATGTTTATCATATATATATATATATATATATTAATTTTAGGCAAGATCGTTTGGTTTTAAAAATTTTGTAATTTTATTGTTCGATGGGCTTTTTTATTATTTTTTTAATACTTTAGGTGAATATATTTAATCACATAAATGCCATGTAATTTGAATGGATGACTTGTCTTTAGTCTTTACTGCCAAATCCAATGTACAAAATGTAACTATAAAAGAATTTCTATATTTTTCGAAGTATTAGGGTTTGGTTCTGTCCGATTAATTTTAACTCACTCTCCCAGTAAGAAATGTAGACTCCGCAAATCTAGTATTTTATCGACAATTTTGTGTTGGTTTTTTTATGTGGTATTTAAGGAATAATATGGTTATCTATAAACACCACTTACTTTATATAACAAGACATTTATGCTTGTTTGTTATCCCAAAAAGACAAATATAAGTTATGCTTTTTCCTAATGAAAGAAAATGTATATGAGCCGGTTTGGCTACGTTTGGGTAAGATATTTATAATCTCCTCTATCCAATTTTTTGGGGTTTATTTTTTACTAGCTTGGTTTAAAACGGGACATGGAAATCTCTCATCCAAACATAGCCTTAATCTATATAATATCGTTGTCCGAAAGTTTTTCTTTGCTCAAGTGATGTTTGGATTCATGAGTGTGACTTGAATAACAAAAATATAATGTGGAAAATCAATTTAATGAGTAATTCTCGTCAGTGTAACCAAACAGATTTTGACCTACGTACACACATGCAATATTTGTAGTAATATCAATTTAAATATAAAGCTGACTTCTTGTTTGAAACTGTGATCAGAAAGAATCAGATGGAAGGTGATCAGTCGGCTGGCCTTGGACGTGATCCATTCGAGTATCAATTCAGCTTGTATCATCATGACAGTAATAATCCCTTTGCTAACAATCACAGCATGCAAATACCGTCAATGGAGAACAATGCTGCGGTGAAAGTCTTACTCATGTTCTTTTCTCTTTTTGTTAAATTTGTAACACTTTCTCTTTCACTAGTTTAGTTAACCAGTTTACAAGATACGATATTTGTCATACATAAATCATTTTACGTAAACTATTAGTAAATGTGATATAAGTAGTTGTATATTGCTAATTATTTACGACAGAATGTGATGGTGTAGCAGGAACATGTTGTTGACTTGGAATCATCAACCGATAGCCCTCAGCCTATGGATCCGATAAAATCGACGGAGACCCTCACAGAGACGGAATTCAACTTTTTAAACCCTTCCCATGAACAACCTGCAAACTTGGCACCAAATGAGATTTCATTTTCTGCTCTATTTGCTGAGGCAATGGAGAATAACCCGCAAATAATAGTATGTTTCGTTTACTCATTTTGAATTATTTGCCAAGTAAAGATTATCGACTGTGTTGGAATTCATTGGTATGTGACGGATCTCACGTAATTTTAGTAGACCTCACGTAGTGTTAGATTTCAATGCAATGCGTTCAACCAATCTAAAAATTGTTCTAACGAAATAAAGTTTTAGAAGTGGAGATGACTCTGGCCTAGTAAAGGAACAAAATCATGATGATTCCATAATTGTATAGACTTCGGGTATAATAAAATGGTTTTGGATTTCGTTGTCTTTGATTAACTCAAAGCAAAGATATGACATGGATATACTCCAAACCCTAATCAACTAATGTGGGACATTTGGAACAAATTGTTGTCCTAACCTTTGAGAATTTTACAAGTTTAATTATAAGTGCATTAGTAGTATAAGCATTGTTATTCAAATTAATTTGAATGGGAGCAATAACTTGTTTTCTTTTTTCATTGATGTTTATTAGGCTCAACCAAATCCAGAAGAGTTAATCCCTCCGATTTCTAATGCTCCGAACTTGTCATTGCCGCCGCTGCCGGAAGTTACATTTAATCATCTACTTAGAGGAGCATCCCAACCCTATCCTCCATACATGGTAAAACACTAAACGTAATTTGACTTGAAAGGTAATTTGTGAGATAATTTGATACGTTTGCTTAAAATAATCAATTTAACCCATATTTACTTGGATTCGCATTTGAATGCGTGACCTGGACTAACAGTCTAGCAACGTAACATGCCGAAGTTTGAAATTTATAAACCATCTCTCAACCCCATTTCAAGTTTGTGACTTCATATTGTAATAGTATCAACCCCTAAAAGATACGGTTTAGCATCACCTACCTATGAAGAAGGTTCAATTCTATGTATTCCAAGATTAAAAATGGTTTTGTGATGTTTTTCGGGTTTGCTTATTTTCTATTGATGGTTATCTTTTTATATTTATATTATAATTTTTTTGCATCTTTACATAGGAGGAGCTGGAGCTCGGTTCATCAGCTGGAAATAACTGGTCCGGTCTGAATCCAGCAAATTCAACCCAAAACTTCATGCCTGGAGCTGCTGTATTTCCAAGCTATCAGTCCTCTAGCCCTCTTTTTCTATATCCTCAAAACCAGAGTGAAAGAACACGGTTCTTCTTCAATCCTCCCATGCCAAACAGTGCACCGGAGTATCGTCCGGTGAGTATAATAGCTAAATGATATTATTGTCCTTCCATTTAAAACTAACATTAATGTTATTATTATACTATTCTATCAAGCACAAAAAATAAAATGACATGTGATTCGCACGCATCAACAATTATCAGTCGTGATGCTGGACGGAAATTGGGTTATTTCACCTCCCAATTTCCATCCTACACCAAGTCGTCTACGAACTACGATATGGCTTGATAATTAGATCACCATTGACTATCTATTGACGTTTTGATGAATAGATGTATATCGGTAATGTTATGGCGGAGCCATTTCATCAAGAAACCAATCCAGTTGTTCACCCCTATCCCCAACAGGAGCAATTGCCTCTGTATGTCAATCACACATTCTTTTCAACAAAAATTCATTGGAATAACTTTCTAAGCATAATTTCTGATTTTATGACAAATTTATTGATGCTTAGGTCTCTAACTTTGGGGCCCAATCAATATGGAACAAGAACAGTGAGCTCTCGGTTTAAACCCTTCAAACACTAGCGTAAATGAGAAGTGATTTCCCCACTCGATTCCTCCTGCGCACACTGCTCTGTTTATTTCTGGTCATTAGACTGAATTACAAAAGAGAAGGTATAGACAGAAACGAACAGAAGTGTGCAGAAAGAGAAAATGGATGTGCGGAAATCAGTTCCCAAACAATTTCAGTTTCATTTTACTTCACCAAGAAATTTGATCAAATTGATACTACTGTTGTATACAACTTGTTTTCTATGAGCAGATGATGGCAGGCCTAGGTGGTGAGAACCAGAGGCCATCCTACCTCAACCAGCAACCAGCTGCTCTCTTCTATCCCCAGTGTGTCAATTCCGCTACACAGCTCTCGACTCCATCAGGGTTTTGGTACATGACCTGACATAATCACAATCTTGGTTTAGTTCTCTTATAACATTGACGTATGGTTAATTCGATATGATGATTGAATTTAGGCCTCAACATAATCAAGTTATACAAGGTGATGGAGCTTTTAACCCACAAGGGAACAACTTCGTACCCTATGGAGCCGCACAAATAAGGTACAAATAAATCTAATATTGCAATGTGAACACGGAAACATAATGTTTAGGGGCACTTTGTTAACTTGTTTAAGTATGCATCGGATTTAGGCCCCAAGCCACCCTACAGTTACTGAATCCGACACAGCGGGCAAATCAGCCACAACAATTGAATAGGCCCCAATGCACCCAACAGTCACTGAATCAGGCGCAGCCGGAAAATCAACCAGAACAATTGAACAAAAGCCCGCAAAATACTTTTCCAGCAGGAGAATTTGGGTACCTGATCTAACTTTGTTCTTTCCTAATTTATGTATCAAAATAGTTTTATCACGGAAATTAACAATCGATCATGGACATAAACCTCATTGTATATATTATGCATTTAGGCCCTGGATACTGGAATCATCTTTGGTAAGGTAATGCAACATTACAAATTATATTTTCTCCAATATCAAAGATGGTGCTTTCTGTAATGGATATTCAGTAACCATAATGGTAAAATGATGAAAAGCATATCGTAATACAGTTCAATCTTAATTTTGAAATGCAGGGCCCTGCCTCAACAACAAGAACAAACTAACAAGGGAAAGGCCATCCTTGTGCACGAGCCACAGAATTCTAATTCTAATCCTCTCATGCAGTCTGGGTGAGCAATCAAATGTTTAATTCTCCTATGAATCTATATATGAAAGTGTATACTGCAAAAAAGTTGGGGGAAATTGGTAAACAGAATGATTATCAATGGTCGAAAATGTGAATAGTAAGTAGGTTTTATTGCGTTCAAATTAAGGTTCTTCCTATACGTCTTCCTTAGGCCTCAAAAAGTGGCTAAGTCACTACCTACTCTCCCTATCCCTGTAAGGCCGAGGCCGTCTGTGCTACCTACCATAGCTGATCCTCCACATCACAGCTCCGCACCTTCCAAAACTCAGATGCCTTTTAGGTACCTGCATGATCCTCAATTGCTTATATCATCTATTCTTTCAAGGAAAATAGACAGAGAAGCACGGAACATATCATTTATTTTATTTTAATCATAAGTATCTCCTGGGAAAAATACTTTTATCTTCATGCTCTTATTGAATTCTTTTTTGTAGGCTTTCTCCCATCCAACTTGAAGAGACAATGAATCAATCAAATGTTACAAGTGATCGCAGTTCTCAGAGGAGCAGTCAACTACGGAGCTCCCCAACTGAGAAAGTACGAGCCTTCCTCACTCATAACTTAAATAAGTTTCTTTTGAATCGATAATCAAATATCCTACATTCTTTCATTGGGAAAACTATAACTATCACACTGGTTTCGAGTTTCCAACCAACATGAATCTTCACCAAGCAATTTCATAGTAGTATATATTGTAAGAACTCTACTTTTGTAAGTAAAGGGGGTTTTCCTATCGACATAAGCAGTCTTGGATGCACATTAGAGAAAGATTCTCTTGATAAGTGGTTTCTTTTCTTGAGTATATTTTGTAAACAAGAGCAATTTCTGAAGAAAAAGAACATGTTTTAGGGAGAGACACCAGAACAGCTGGGATTTTCTGAAAAACGTGGCAAACGACCAGAAGGAGAGTCATCCCCGGCCAAACGCTCCAAGGTATCAACTTTTCAGTACTGCAGTGTATTAGATTTTGCAAGGGTTTAACTATGGAAAAGGGTTTCAGAATCAATATTGTATTATCACTGATGAAACCATCTTTTCACAATATGGTCAAATGCAGAGGAATTCAGCAGCTTCTAGTCGTAGTGGAGTCAACAGGAGTACTTTTGAACCGCAAGAAAAAAAATTGGATCTATTCTCCAATTTTTTCGTTCCTACTAATCCAAGGTATTTGAAGTTTTATTGAGTGATGATCATTCTGTTCTCGGTAAACTTCAAACTTATTACAGTTTTTATGGTTGCCTTTCAGACCAATGAAGAATAGTCATTATGATCCAGCATTTGAGGCGATGGGACTGCCTATTGACCCTCATATTCGAATGTTTCTAGCAAGCCAACAAAATCCTCCTGCAAAGAAATAATCGGCTTGGTCACCTTCAACTTGTCCAGCAAGAGTTAGTCCGGCCATGATTTATAGTTTAATGTGAATTAATAAAATGCCAGTGTAATTCTGACATAATAGTCCTTGATAACTATTTAAGGTCTTTCCATAAGAATTTCTTAAAAGGTTCTTAAATATTTTATTTAAAGTTTTTACCAAAAAAAAAAATTCTATCTAGTCAGTTCTCATGTATGCAGATGCTTTAAATCTATATACAGTGATGATTTTTAAATTTTATGGCTGGGGAAAGAAATGAATAAGAACACATCATCCCCTTAGTTTTAAGGACAAGGTGGTGCAATAGGTCAAATGCCAATAATTACGAAAATTGGTAGAACATTCTTTGTTACGAAATAGGAAAACCAGTATGTTATTGTTTCTTGGCATAATATTTGATTAACTGGAAGGGAAGTGTACCATGAGTCCATGACTAAGAAAACTCAAGGTCATACTAGGTAACCAGTGCAGTAGCCACAAAGAACATATTTGGTAGAGATAGAATAGACATGAAACCACAGATACATTCGAAAGGAAAGCATACTAGGCATAAATCGATTCGTACAAACAATCGTCCAAATAATCCTTAAGCATTGAGCTTGTCTAGGGAGGTTTAATTACCACTTGTAGTAACAAAGAAATAATAGGATCGCCTGGAAGTGATGCAAAATAGAAGAGCAGGTGTTTTCTTCTATTGTGGAGGTTGTTAGGGGTTTGTAGTCCGATTCTTGTCAGGGATACTCATACTCGCGTATTCCTGAATCTATGTTCAGGATTCAAATAGAGTTCGGTTCTTCGACCAAAAAGGGAAAAAAAAGAGTTCGGTTCTGGTTTTCCCAGGTATTTTGCTGCAGAGATGGTAAATTTGTTTTATGTATGATGTTTTTCTCGGCTTTTAACCCGTTAGCCTGCTGTGGTATTTCTGAACTAAGAGTCCTCGAATAAGATTATAGTTTTTTCTCTTTCCTAAAGCTGGTTGGGATTTTGCCGGTAGGTCTCGGGTTCGAGACTTGGGAGCAGCCTCTCCATAAATGGGGGTAAGGCTAGCCGACATCCACCTCTCCCAGACCCTGCGTAAAGCGGGAGCCTTGTGCATTGGGTACGACCTTTATTGTGTGGTACACAAATCAATGATATACAAACATAGTTTACTAATAATTTCTAGTACATCCAGTCCTTTCGAGAGTTAAAATCAAGGAAAGGAGATGCATGGAGAGAAAGCGTGATATTATCTCAACTAGGTTCTGATTACTCACTCGACTTTCATTTCAGAAACACCCAATAACATAATCCAGATCAGATAATAATATATTCTAAAATCTATCCACCAGTTTAACTAATTCAACAAAAATGAAAACAGAATCTCTCTCTTGACAAAAACTAACCTCAATAAATAGTGTTATCAAAAACCCAAGGTTCGTGCACGAAAAGCTCTCGGCCATTCATTGGCACTGTCCCTGCAGCAATGTCATCCGCGCGTTTCCTCTCTGCTTCAGCTCTTCTGGCAGATGCATCATCATCCTACCAAAAAAAAAGAAAAAAAAAAAAACAATTCAACATTTTACTACACACCAATCCCATTAGTTCCACCAACATCAACCATAAACAATTACAAACACCCCGAAAACAAGAACTCGAATCATATTCGACATTGCAATTCCACAAAAATCAGACACACACAAACACACAATACACATTAAAAAAGAAATAAAATGTTCACAAACATTTGCATATCAAACCAACCTTCGTTAAAGCTAAATTAACATATTCTAAACAATCTAA
Organism: Malus sylvestris; assembly: GCF_916048215.2. NCBI lineage: Eukaryota > Viridiplantae > Streptophyta > Magnoliopsida > Rosales > Rosaceae > Malus > Malus sylvestris. The sequence goes on from NC_062274.1 coordinate 43,621,140, forward strand.
TCCATAATATGTAATGTATATTATCACCATATCATACCAAAAATAGAAAAAGTAATGGGAGAAAACAAAACCCTAGCCCCTACAAATCCAAAGCCAGAAAATAAAAAAAATTAGGAGAAAAAAAAAGAGGAGAGGGACCTTCTGGCGTTTCCAGGAGAGGAACTGGTCCTTCGTCATCGACCTCGGATTCTCAACTTCCTTAATTTCTTCTTCTCCCATTGTCGTTGATGTTTTTTTTTTTTTTTATCCTTTCGTTTTCTGGGATTTTACTTTCTGTTCCAAACTGAGGTCCGAGGGTCTCTCGTCGGCCATGGTAGTTTTATTAGTATTCTTTGACGCGGTGAATTTGTTGAGACGTCGGGGCTGGGGTCAACTTACGACCAACGACGTGTCGTTTTTTAAGGCTAGATCGAAGCCTACAAGAGCTAGACTTGCAGCTAAAAGGCATAAATAAAGAGAAGACTGCTATTTTTATAAGGAACCGGATCTCCTCCGAACCCAAAAAAATTGAGCCCAAATATCAAATGATCCGGATCATTAAAATTTGATTCAATAGTTATAATTATTATAACTTTTATAAGCCTCCTGTTTGTAGTCATTGGATCAAATTTCAATGACACGGATCATTTGATGAGTGGACTTAGTTCCTTTGAGTCCGAAGGGGATCCGGTTTCTTTTGATAAAACCACCGCATCAATTGCCATCATAAATTTATTTGAATACTACTTGTTATAGTCAACTCAGTAAAGCAACTTCATCCCTAAAAACTAATAGTCAAGAGTCAATTTTATCCACCCAAATGAATATTAATTTACTGTAATGAATACTAATTGTCCAAGTGCATATGCACTCTTAAAGTGAATTGCATAGTCTTAAAATATTTTATTTTTAATTTCGGATATGATTTTTAACCAATCTTGTCACTTGTCATTATCCGAAAGTACAATTTTGTGGATAGATTTCAATGTAGAATTTTAACCAATTTCGTTGTGCCATATGTCATGATTTTGTAAGAATTTTATAGATAAATTTCCGATAAGATTTTGAACCAATCTCATCGCACCACGTTTCACTATCTGTTTAGAATCCTTTAGAATAGATTTTGATAAGATTTTCAACCAATCATGTCGTGCCACGTGACATTATCTACAACCTTATCCTTTCTTTTTTTTGTCCATATAAACCCCACGTCCATCCTAATTCATACACCAAACTCAAACTAGCTCAGAATCCTATATTTTATAAATCTTGAGTTTTTACAATCTCTTCTTCAAAGAGATTGTATGGAATCGATAAGTAAGAGAAAAAATTGTTTGAGGAACATGAAGAATTGTTCAATCTCGAGAATGGAAGAAAAAGAGGATGATGAACTTAGAAGGTAGAAAGCCTCACATTCCCGTCGTGTCATGCAAGTTGTGGGTCAGATCTCCAAACCCAGGCGTTTCGCAAACTTGGATAGAAAGAGGGAAAGACGAGGTAAGGATCTTTTGGAAGATTATTTTATCCCCAATAGTGTATTCCCTGCTAATGTTTTTAGAAGTCGTTTTAGAATGCAACGAAGTTTGTTCAACAAATTCATGATTGTTGTTGGCAACCAAAATCCATAATTTGCGCAAAAAAATGATGCCTTTCATGTTATAGGCCTCCTTCCTAAGCAAAAAATTATTACTGCCTTACGGATACTTGCATATAAAGCATCTGCAAACCAAGTGGATGATATTACAAGAATGGGAAAATCAACTGTTCTAGAGTCCCTAATGAGGGTTTGCTCCACAATCAAAACTTTCGCCACTACTCTGATTAGTGCAGCTTTAAAGAGGTCATTTTTCCAACAAGTAAGCGATTGGTTGAGGTTTTTCTAATGACCTTGAAGACCTTGATTCGTTCTTGTGGCGCCAAACTTCTCGCAAATAAGGTATGAACCATATTCCAAACTTCTCGCAATTGCATCTCATTACCCATAATCGGGTCATGAGTAGCTTGAACCCACCATTCACACAATGTAACATCTCTGATGACCGTCCAATTAGCCTTTTTTTTTTTTGCACACAAAAGTATATGAAAACTTTGGTTGAAAGTATTGAAAATATTGAAATGTGGTATAAGGTGGAAGATGATGGTTAGATATTTATAGTAAAAAAATTTTTTTTTTTTTTTTCTGTATTTTTAAACAATTTTTTATATTTTTTTTACACTTTTTATTAAGTTAATTAATCTGAACCGCTGGATTTCAAAAAGATTGAAATCAAATAACCCAAAATTGGGCACATGGCCAACGGTAAGATTTCTAACATTTTTTTTAATTTTGGGGGCGAAAAACCTGTATCGTTGACCTGAAAATCGAACGGTCCAGATTTTGCCACATCACTAGCTATTGGGTTTGAAAATTTTTAGACCGTTCCAATAGTCTAGAAAACTAGCCGTTGGAAATCCAACGGTCACAGACGCACCACGTAGCCCCATGTCCCACTTTCATTAGTGCACCTGCAACGTGGGTTCGCCCTTCTGTGCACTGTCGGGAAGGCGCGCCCACTCGCCTAGCGCAAAAGAAATTGGTTTAACGTGGCTAACGTCAAGTAGACCAAGTATTGGGCCAACTGATTTTCTGCTATGCATGTGGCTGTCCTCCCCCAAAGCCCAGCTGATTAGATAAGGTAGACTAGATTTTTGCGGGGGAGGGGGGAAAAAGGGATGTTGCCCGACTAACCCATGGAGGGCTGGAGTTGCTCTTATGATTATGAGGTTGGACTTCATGCAAGCTACTTAGTGTTGGTATACAAGATTTAAGGGTGGGTTCAAAAACCGAAAAAATGGACGAATACCAAACCGAAATCGAAAAAATAACCAAACCAAACCAAACTTTATTGGTTCATTTTCGATTTTGGAGGTTCAGAAACCTAACTAGACCAAACCGAATCCCTTCACACTTTATGAATATATGCCCACGATTATTTTTTTGTGAAACTTTGTTGCCAAATTTGAAACTTCTAGTAAGAAAAAAGATCAAGGACATGCCTAAGCGAAAGACTAGTGATAGTAAGCACGAAGCTAGCCTGAGCATTGATGGGCAGCCGCATTCGCCCTTCTGAGGAAGATTTTCTTTCGGTTGGTTGATTTTACAATGCTCCCTTAGCACTCAGTTGGTAAAACCAACACTGTTAATCAAATTTTATCTTATACTAAGTATATTCACTCGTTGTGCCACAAGCTAGGTATATAGAATAACACTGCATGGTTTAGAGACTAAGCCTAGGGATTCCATTGGTTATAGAAACTTTTTTTGTGAAACTTTGTTGCCAATTAGGGAGCATAATCCTTAGGTTATAAAAGAAAGTTTTGGAAGGCTTTGGAATTTAGAAAAGTTTCTCTATTTGTTTGTTTTTGAAATGGATACGGGGATCATTTTCTTTGCTATTGAGGTTATTGATAGAATATGATTGGTTTATATGATCGTGTATATGTACAATTACCTTTCAAATTTCCCAATTTTCTTATTATTAGTCTACCAATGCAAGCCTTTTTTTTTTTAAATTCCATATTAAAAAAAAGATCAATTTTTATAAAATAATAAAAAGAAAAACCAAAACTGAATGAACAAAACAAAACAGAAAAAAAAAAAACTGAACTGAAAAGAAAAAAAAAATCAAAAGAAAATTGAACCGAACCAACCGAATGAAACCAAACCCAACCCTAATGAGTTTGATGAAGTAATATGGATCATATGAGTAATGTCCAAGCTACGTAGGCGCAAAAAGGTGCGACCGTACCACCGGAAGTCAGAAATCTCCATTTGAGATTGAGGAACCATCACTATGAATCTTTGAAACGAGAGGAACAGAGCACAAGCACCAAAATCCAACCTCCAAACATACTCAAGACAAAAAGGTAAGAAGCTTTTTCTGCCATTGGCCATTGGAAGCAGCAGCCAGTGGCCCAGCAGTAAGTCACCGCCACCAGTCACATGTCGTCGCTCTCCACACTCGACGCGGTCGTTAGCCATCGACTCACCACCATCGGCCACCGTCAATGTTGAGGTAAAACCCTAATTATTCAAATTTTAGTTATTTAAATCCTAATATGAAACTTTGTTTAATTGATATAGTTTAATATGGTTAATAGTTATTGATTAATAATTTTTGTTTAATATATGATTGTTGATCAATTGAATTGTTGTTTAATTGTAGAGCACTTAAGGACTAAGAGTCTAATACCCTTTTTATTTTCCTCCTTCGTATATTTGGGGTGGTCTTCCTTCGAATATTCTTGGTAGTTCACAACAAATTTTATACAAACCATTTTTTATTGCATTTAGTGAACTCACTCTCTATTGAACACCTACATACCTGCTTTGATGTCTTTCACATTAATGACTCGAGACCAGACACTCTATAAAGAAAGAAGACATTGTATATGCTGATCTTATCGGATTGTCAATACTGAATTGACAATCCTATAATCAGAATGTTTAGAATATGCGTATGAGAAAGAAAGGTTTCATAAATCTAACTTCCTCATACATTCTCTCATTTAGATATTTCTTGGACTTATTATTTAAGCGTATAACATTTAATGAGATGGCTTTAAACAATAATATTCCTTATATTAAACTAAATTAGTTTAACATGTGAAATATCTATAAAGTATCATCTCATGATTGGCTTTTAAGGTATATTTCTAACACCAGATGTTATAATGAATACCTAATACTTAGCATGGGTTATAGCATGGGTTGTAGTTGTTAGACCTTGATGTAATCAGCTAGGGTTTAGACTATGTAAAGTATGGGTCTAGGCATGGTGTGTGAAGCATGGTGTGTGTGTCTTCCGAGTGACACACATCACCACATCACCACATCACCTTTTCATTACTTGTATAAGTTCATTATTCTTTGTAATTTTGAATAATCAATATACAAAATCTTCCAAAAAATCACATGGTACCAGAGCAGGCTTCCTAAAAGAACATGTTCTCTGAAGAAAAAAAAAACGTTTGAAATGGAAGAAGAAAATATTCTTTTTGATCCAACTACGATCGTTGGTTCTTCATCAACTCCTTCAAGCGAAGTTGATGGAAATCCTAATCAACGTCTTTGTTCCACACTTCTAACCGAGATTAACTATCTTCCGTGGTCCAGGACTATCACTTTAGCTCTTGGAGGAAGATTTAAGCTTGGCTTTATCAACGACACTGTTGTAGCTCCCAAGCTTGATGATCCCAAGTATGAATAGTGGTTCTGTAAGAACCAGCTCATCATGTCCTGGTTGCTTAATTCAATGGGCTCAAAGATATCTGAGATTTTCAGTTTCTCAGAATCAGCTTTTGAGTTATGGAAAGTTGTCAAGAAGATGTATTGAAATCAGAATAATGCAGCCAGGATATTTGAGCTGCAGAAAGGTCTTTCTGTCCTAAATCAAGATGGAAAGTCCTTCATCGAGCACTTAGGAAATTTGAAGTCCATGTAGAATGAGTTGAATCTCTATCGTCCTCACACCACAGATCCAGCAATTCTTCTTAAGCGAGCTGAAGAAGATAAAGTTTTTCAGCTCTTGTCCAGTCTAGATTCTACTTATGAAGACATGCGAAGCCACATATTGATGAGTGTTGAACTACCATCTCTCAATATTGTGTGCACCATCATCCAACGAGAAGAAATAAGAAGAAAGTTTCTGAGTACCAAGATCAATGATCATGAGTCCAAATCCTTTGCTGCAAGTGACAGGAAGTTTGAAAAGAAAAACTTCAAAGGAAGGAAATGAGAGGTGTTATGCAGTCATTGTGGGTAAAAGAATCATCTCAGAGATACTTATTGGGTGTTGTACCCGCATCTTAAACCCAACTTTGCCAAGCAAACCAAACCTGATCGCAGTGCGAGTCAAGTCTCTCACTCTAAGATTGCCTCAACTGCTGAGAACTTCACATCGAATCCTTCAGCTCTCTTAAGTGAGTTTGCTCTCTCCACTCAAAGGAAAGATGGAAGCAACCCTCATAAGGGAAACAATGAAGTTAGCTCCATTGAGCTAATTGAACAGTTTGCAAAATTTCTCTAGACCAAAGTGTCATCCTCTAATGATATGTCAGGTATTCTAAACTCCTTTATTGTTGCACTTGCTTCTAGAAATCTTGCAAATGTTTGGATAATAGACTCTGGAGCAACTGATCATATGACAAATATAAAAAGAGATATGCATGAGTTTAAAGATGCAGTTATACCACAGTTTGTTTTAGTTGCTAATGGAACTGGTGTATCAGTTTTGGGTGAAGGAAAGGTGAAGATATTTGATGAAAATGTTCAATCAACTGCTCTTTATATGCCCCCATTTCCATTTCAGCTTCTGTCAGTGGGAAGACTGACAAACTCTTTAAACTGTGATGTCATATTCTCGCCATTTAATGTGGTTTTCCAGGATCGTATCACGAGGAAGAAGATTGGTGAAGGTGTTTACAAAGATGGTCTCTATATGCTCTCGGTGCAACCTGTTGAAGCTAGAGGCCTTCAAGTTAGTTCTTTGCAGAATCATCTACTATGGCATAGACGATTAGGACATCCTTCTAATCTTGTGCAATCACATCTCTTCAAAACTTCAGAGAATGTGATGACTCAAGATTGCGAAGTCTGTCATTTTTTAAAACAAACAAGGTTGCCTTTTGACTCCTCATCAACCAAGTCATGTAAACCTTTTGAGATCGTGCACTCTGATGTTTGGGGACCTGCACCAGTGGATTATTTTGATGGTTTTAAATATTTTGTCACCTTTGTTGATGATTTCTCAAGATGTACTTGGTTGTATTTGTTGAGATCAAAGAATGAAGTTATTAATGTATTCTAAGAATTTCGCAACCTTATTACAAATCAATTCTCAATCCAACTCAAAGTCTTCAGGTCAGACAATGGTACCGAGTATATGTCCAAGGCTTTCATTTGATACCTAACTGATCATGGTATAATTTATCAAACAAGCTGCGTTGGTACTCCGCAACAAAACAGAGTGGCAGAAAGGAAGAACCGCGATTTACTGGAAAAGACTCGATCACTTATGCTTCAAATGAATGTACCTAAGAAATTCTGGTCCCATGGGGTTCTTACGGCTGCATATGTGATTAATAGGCTTCCAAGCAAAGTCCTAAAATTCAAATCACCTTTTAAAACTCTTAAGGGCAGGAAAATCCACTTGTCTCATCTTCGAGTGTTCAAATGTGTTTGTTTTGTTCATATTCAAAACTTACATCGAGATAAGCTGGATCCTAGAGCTGCAAAGTGTTTGTTCTTGGGGTACTCATCTGTTCAAAAGGGATACAAATGCTATGATACAAAGCGCTGGAAACTCATTGTTTCTAAATATGTGATCTTTGATGAGAAGGTTCCTTTCTTTGCAAATACCAGAGATGAAGAGCTTCTAGGGGAGGATTTTCTTGGTCAAAGTTTCATGCCGATCGTGGAAACCAATATATTGCCTGATCAATCTTTAGTTCTAGATCAACCAAGCAATAATGAAACTTCGATTGATCCAGCTGAGTTTGATCAATCATCTGACATAGTTGTTAAAAATGAACCAACTGAAGGTACTAACCAAGATCACGTTTTGCATGAAGAGAATCATGCCCTTACTCTTGAAGTGATCACTCCAAGGAGAAACCCTAGTAGAAACCGAGGAAAGCCAGCATGGTTTAAAGATTATGTAGGTTATACCTCAAGATACCCTATGGAAAAATTTCTTGAATACTTAAGAGTTTCTCCTTCTCATGCTGCGTTTCTAAGCAAAATAGTTGCCTCATTTGAGCCAAGCTCTTTTCAAGAGGCTAACTCTCAATTGATCTGGAAATCCACTATGAATGAAGAGCTTAAGGCTCTAAATGAAAACAAAACCTGGAGCATCACCAAGTTGCCTAAGGGGATGAAAACTGTTGGGTGTCGATGGGTGTACAAGACCAAGTTTAAAAGTGATGGTTCAGTGGAAAGGCATAAAACGAGACTGGTTGCCAGAGGTTTTACTCAAACTTATGGTCTCGATTATAAGGAGACCTTTGCACCCGTGGCAAAGATGAACTCAGTGAGAGTCATTCTCTCAGTCACTGTCAATCATGATTGGCCCTTATTTTAAATGGATGTCAAGAATGCTTTCTTGCATGAAGAGCTTCAGGAAGATGTGTACATGCAATTGCCTCCGGGACATCCACAAGAAGGAAATAGCATGGTCTGCAAACTCCACAAGGCCATATATGGCCTCAAACAATCCCCTCGAGCTTGGTATGCCAAGCTAAGTTCTGTGTTAGAGGGTATTGGTTTTAAAAGGAGCAATGCAGACTCCTCATTGTTTGTGTGAGATAGTTCAGAAGGTAAACTGGTCGTCCTTATCTATGTCGATGATCTGTTGTTACTGGTGACAGTTTGACAAAGATTCAAAAACTTAAGGGCATTCTTCATAGAAAGTTTGCCATCAAAGACTTAGGAACTCTGAAGTATTTTCTAGGGATTGAAATTGCTTCTTCTAGTAAAGGTTTACTCTTGAATCAGCGCAAGTACATACTGGATTTACTTCAAGAGTTCAACATGCTTGAAGCAAAACCAGTGGTGACCCCAATAGCATGCAAGGAGAAACTGGGATTAGATGGAAAATTATTGACAGATATTGGTTTGTACCAGAGATTGGTAGGGAGACTTATCTACCTCATAATTACACATCCTGATATTATGCATGTCGTGAATCTAGTCAGCCTGTTCATGCATGCTCCCCGATCAACTCATTTACAAGCTGCTCGAAGGATTCTGCGCTACTTAAAGGGCACTATAGGTACTGGGATTGTTATGAGAAAAATTGGAAATACTCATATTGTTGGCTATGCAGATGCAGACTAGGGTGGCTCGAACATTGATCGAAGGTCTACTACTGGATTTTGTACATTTGTTGGAGGAAATTTGGTGACATGGAAAAGAAAAAAACGAAACGTGGTGGCTCGATCAAGCGCAGAAGCTGAATATCGCGCCATGGCATCTGCTAGCTGTGAGTTAGTTTGGTTGCAAGGTCTGCTCAACGAATTAGGGTTCAAAAGAACACTATCTATGCCTCTTGTTTGTGATAATCAAGCTGCCATTTACATCGCTTCAAATCCTGTCTTTCATAAAAGAACCAAACATATCGAAATAGATTGTCATTTTGTTCGAGAAAAAACTCAATCCAATGTCATTCAACCTATGTTTGTTCGAAGCAAAGATCAACTGGCAGACATCTTCACCAAGGGATTGTCTCGTGTTCATTTCAGCACACTTATGATCCAGCTTGGCTTGATTAATATACTAGCCTTTGCTTGAGGGGGAGTGTTAGAATGAATACCTAATACTTAGCATGGGTTATATCATGGGTTGTAGTTGTTAGACCTTGATGTAATCAGCTAGGGTTTAGACTATGTAAAGTATGGGTCTAGGCATGGTATGTGAAGCATGGTGTGTGTGTGTCTTCCAAGTGACACACATCACCACATCACCACATCACCTTTTCATTATTTGTATAAGTTCATTATTCTTTGTACTTTTGAATAATCAATATACAAAATCTTCCAAACAATCACACCAGATCAAGCTCATACTCTTAATCACACAACGGGCCACAACTTGGTCTCATTTTCTACATTCCCTTTCATTCTTCGTCTCTTCTTTGTTCTCCTTTCTCTTCTGTCTTTGCTGACACCACCGCTTTCACTGTACCAAACTCTGTACCACCTAAGCCCAACGCTCCATCGTCTCACGTGTGCTTGTGAGCATGCTAATCATCTTCCACGTACGCATTCATAGAATCAAATAAACCCGAAGAACAAAGCACGACAGTGTAAGCAAGGGAAGACATTAGAAAAATTAAAGATATATAAACATTTAAACCATGTTCAATTGTTAAAGCCACCATGCAATCTCCCAAGAGTAAATCAACCTAACTGCGATCCCTCCAGTACTGCCTAATACCTGTTCGAACACCTTCAACATATTCCAAGACTTAACCAGATTCCATACACAAGAAATGACACAAAATTCATATATACAAGAGAAAAATACTATAACCTTGGAGGCAGCTATTTTAACATCCTCAAGAGTTTAAAACCAAGAAGTTGAATTAATGTTGTAGCAACCTGCTTAGTTTTAATTTTTAAACAAAGACTAGATCTAGATGAAGTTGCTTATCCATTAAAACAATGAAAGTAATTGTGTAAAATCACTAACCTCATCAATCCGCACCGCAGAGAGAAGTCTTTCCAATAAGTAAGAAGAAAACATTTGCAGTGCCTTATTAAACAAAGGCTAGATCTAAATGATTATGTGGATCGTATACAACAACATCGATAAAAGAGCAAATGAGAAACTTCACCCTTGTGGATTGCTCGGGGGACAGGCGAGAGAAGAAGGGCTCGAGGCCCTGTGGATTTGCTCCAACGTGAAGGAGCCCGAGCGGAGGTGAAGGCCCGAGCTCCGGGCCTGTGAAGAGTTGACAGCCCGAGAGCTCGAGCTCCGTGCCTTTTTTAATTTTTTTCTATCAGGCGCGTGCACCCCACTCGAGCGTGGGAGCGCGTCGCCTGACAACTTTTTAGAAAAAACAGAAGCCATTTTAGACTTCAATGTTACCATTGGGAAGCCACGTGGCTTCCCACGGTCCATTCGATCTCAACGGTTATTTAACTTGGACCGTTCGATCTCAACGGTAAAAAAAATAAAAAAAATCTTATTTAATATCAATCGTTCAATCTGAGATCAACGGTCGATATTAATATGCTTTATAAATAAATAAAAAAAAACGAAAAAATAGTTTTAAAATTAAAAAAAATTGTAAAAAATCCTAAAAAATATCTAATTTTTTTTTTAAAAAATGTTTCTACTTTTCTATAAATACCTTCTCATTATCATCTACCTTACACCACAATTTCATATGTTCTCAACTACTTTCAATCACATTTCTGTCTTTCTCTCAAAGTTTCAATCCAATTTTTTTTAACAATAGTCGTTTTGGCTAAATGACACGTGGTGCAACGAGAACGATTTAAAATATCTTATCCGAAATTGCAAAAAAAATTATTTAGTATTATTTTGGAAAAAAAAATTAATAAATATTTTATTGCCTATTGCCAGAGCTATTTTTTTTTTTGACAAAGAAAAAAAAAAAAAAAGGCAGTTACTGTTCACAGGGTGGATTGAATAGTGGATTGCCTGGAGGAGGGCTCAAAGGGTGGAGTTGCTCTTATGAACCCTCTCTGTTTTGGGTTCTACTATTCCACCTGGGCATTTCTTTTTTTAAGGTTAGGAATCGTCAAGGATGAGCATAAGTTGTGCGATAACCTGATGAAACAGAAAATGGATGACAAGTGCAATGCTCGGGGAATTTTAAAGACTTACCCTCAACTGGAAATAAAGCTTAAAAGAGTTACTTGGAGACACCAGATTCCAAGAGTGGACTGGGGTAGTAAGAATGGCAATTTCAAAGAGTACATAGCATGGGATTTCTTCCGCTTCAGCCGATTAACAGTTGTCCATCATCAGGATGGGGTATTTAATTTACTTGTTTTATATGGGTTTAAAGTAAACGCGCACACGATTTAAAAACTTTAAACCCATATAAAACAATGAAATAAAATACCTCATCCTAATAAAGGAATTGCCAAACTTTCTTACTACTCCAGTCCACTCTTGGAACTTGTCATTTAAGGGTCACTCCTAGTAAACTTCGAGTATGTCCATTGGCGTAGACGATTCCTAACCTTAGACAATGAAATACCCTGGTGGAATAGTAGAACCCATAACAGAGAGGGTTCATGAGGCTCCCCAAATCAAACATTCTCATTTGCTCTCTCATTGATGTTGCTGTTTACGCTCCACATAATCATCTCCTCAATGGCGGCGATAAATATATTATTATTTTCAACTTCACCATACGTGTAAAGGATGATAAACTCTACAATCTCGTAGATGTTGGAATCAATACTAATTCTTACTGAAGCATTACTCCCTAGGTTCCTTTCAATTAATCTAAGTTTCTTGAACAAATGTTTGAACATGCTTCTAAGTATTTGATATTCATCATGTCTAGATCTTGGAGCTTTTAACCACTGCCTTAGGTTAGAGGAACTTGGATTAGATGATGAGAAGTGTCGGTGATGCTAGAGGTTCAGTGAAAGCGGCGGTTTGAAGAGAGCTTTCGTCAGGGTTTCAGAATCTCCAAACTGCTGTATCAGAAGAAAATTACAAGGATTAGCATTTAACAACAAATAGAGATCCAACAAAAAGGAGTCCTTAACACTTGCAAATTTCTCTTTCTCTTTTGACCCGGATTCAACTTTGTTTTACCCGCAAGTCAAAACCAGAGGACCTGATAACTCTTCAAAAACTTCTAAATATCCATTGAGAAGAGTCTAGAAAAGAGACAACAAGAGGTTGCTTGGCATGCAATACTTGCAAGCAATGAAAATCCATATGTAGTTTATAGATGGACAACCTCATGCATCAGAAGACAAAGTTCTTATCTTTTGGTACTGTGTGCCAATAAACTGGTGGATGTGCAGGCTGCTCTGCGTCTTTCTCCTCTCTGTCCACTTCAGTTCCTGTCATCTGTTTAACATCCAAAAGAACAGCAACCCGATCTCCACTCACCTCATATACCTCCCCACGTTGACCCTTTGGTAAAAGCCTGCACAGATTTCAAATTCATCAGGAAAAAAAAAAGTAACACGATTTCAGAATAACGAATGTGCATCATTGCAGACAAGTATTAATTAACTATACTACTGGAACCACTATGAGTATTTTGAATTTTCTAATAGCATGAAAGACTTAAACAAACGAAATCCTTTGAAGCTCACAATTAGCGCCAGTTTTATTCTTCTAAGCTAATGAGGCAATCTTAATTGTACACAATAAATCTTGCCCAAAGCCCTTCACCTAGGTTCAAAAGCGATATATCCCTTGCTAGAAGCCCCAGAAGGGGCCTATAATTTCTTTTTGAATTACACATGTTTCATTATCCAAAACAATGGAGAGAAAGTAGCATTCATGAACTTCAAAATACACATTAACTTCATGAGTTCTCAAAATTTGAAAGTCATCTTTTTTTCAACGCCGCGTAAAAAATGAATTCCATAGTGCAGGAAACGTCCAGGATACTGTGAGATCTTATAATGGAATGGAGGAAACAAATGAAAGAAATAATTTAGGACTTATTATCAGCTTCAAAATGTATAGAAGGCCAAATGTACTTCACTCGATCTCCTGCAAAAATGAAGAAGCAAGAATATTGATTTCCTGAGAACAAACAAAAAAAAGTTCTCATATGGAGATGAACACAACATTTGCACAAGTAGTTCAACCAAAAATAACAGTTGAACAAATAATAAGAAAACATGGGCCCATTTGGGAGTGATTATGGGAGGGACAACATTACTTATAGATTGTTGGACAGAACCTTAAAGTGCTTTAGTGAGAATAAAATCACTTTAAGAGGTTTTATGGAGAAACATGTGGGAAGTGCTTCTCCTTAAAAGTGATTGTCTTGAAAAACGCAAAAACCACTTGCAGCCTTGGATGAAACTTTCAAAATACCAAAATAACTAACAAGTAAAATCACTTCAACATAAACTCTCCCAAATAAGCCCAAAGAAATAGCTTCCTATCAACTCACAAAACATATAAGATTTGCAGTATAACAAAGAAATGGCTTCCTATTTCAATCTTACATAAGGAGCAAGTACACTGCCGTCTAGCACCAAGAGGGGGGAATTTCGAGACATTGTGGAAGTGCTGCACTCTGAAGCAGTATTCTCCCATTTGAAGATGTCAAACGAGAACCATAAGTGGACGGAAACTTTTGATGCGAAAATTAACTTAACACACAAATTAAATTCTCTTGTTGTCAAATTGTAGTATAAATGCAAGTAGGGATCGTTCTAAACCGGGGATTAGGAGGGCTTGCTAAAACCTCTAAACTGACTTAAAACATATAAACAAAGTTAAAAACACTAAACTAGACTCAAAGAACTTAAAACAAACTCAAAGGACTCAAAACAAGCTAAAAACGCTCAAATCTGCCTAAAAACACAAACTGGGCAGATTTAGACTCTAACACACTTTTGGGACACCTAAAAACACAAATCAAAACAGATTTTGACTAATAAAACACTTTAAAGTAAAGGGGGTATTAGTTTTGACGAATTTGAAAATGAAACAAGTAATTAAAGAACTAATGAAATCTGCACGAATTTGAGTAAATTGAATGGATGGAAGGCTAGCTAAGAGCTTCTTCTCCACACATGACATACTTGCACATAAACCAATTTTCAGTTGTTCTTTCGATTAATCATGAAACTCAACACCCCAGGTTAATTATGTCCGCTTAAATTAACCTTCAAGTTCTCCTTAAGTTATTGAATTGGATGGGAAAACGCATACAACAATTCAAGCATTCTTCAAAAGTTCTTTACGTGAATAACACAATAAAGATACAATCAAAGATCATTAAGCATTATGAAAACTATAAGTATTGACGAGGCATTCGTTACTATGATGAGCATGAAACTCCTGCCAAGAATTTATTTAACGCGATCGTTTATAAGCGACCTCCACTACTTATGAATATAAGTTTGTAACTATTAGGTGAAACTCCCTTATACTCTAGCATCATATTCATTCATGCAAACTAAGTGTGCACTCTTAATAAACATACACGAATAAGTTATCAATCAAGCAGTTAAACAAATTGAATTCACAACTTATGAAATCACAACTGAAGGTAATCAAATCATATTGCAAGTATGAACATGGTTTCGAATTCCCCCTAGCTAAGGGGGGTTTAGTTGCTCATACTCACAAAGCAAAGATAAACAAATTTAGACATTGAAAACAAAAGAATGAAAACACCTAAAAACGCTCCAACAATCCAACTTGAATGGCAAGCACGTCCAAGGATCCTCCTTCTTCTCTTTGTTGCGGCACAAGGTGTGGTTTGATGGATGAGTGGTAAATTATGGTGGTGGATGGATATAGGTGAGTTATGGTGAAGAGTGGATGGGTGGATTGTGTTCTCGGCCAAGGAATGAAAGTGTAAGTGTATGGAGTTGTGAGATGTGAATGTAGTGTCTTTGGATGGATCTCCCCAGTTATGGTGAAGGGTGGATGTATTTATAGGCTAGGGATAAGACCACCATCTAATTAAGGTGGTAGTGGTGTATGTTTTGGTAATGAGTTGATGTAATGGGTGTAGTGGATGAATGTTTGGTAATGAGTGGATGTAATGGGTGTAGTGGATGAGTATTTGGTAATGAGTGGATGTAATAGGTGTAGTGGGTGAGTGTTTGGTAATGAGTGGATGTAATGGGTGTAGTGGATGAGTGTTTGGAAATGAGTGGATGTAATGGGTGTAGTGGATGGATGTTTGAAGTTGTAGGTCAACACACTTACACACACATGCTGATTTCTAGCCTTCAAATCTTCAAAAATGTCCATCCTCATGTCTCCATGCTTGCACTATCCAATCTTGGCCCAAAAATGCTCCAAAATGATCCAAATAGCACTTTGTTGCTAACTTTATTATTTGAACCTACAAACACACGAAAATAGCTTAAAGTACTAAAATAACTAGAATTAAACTAAGTAAATGCCAAGCAACAAGCTAACTAAGTTGCATAAATATGCTCCTATCAAATTCCCCTACACTTAGCTTTTGCTAGTCCTCGAGCAAAAGAAAAGAAACAAAACGAAACAAAACGAAACAAAACGAAACAAAACAAACAAAACATAACCTAACCTTCCAACATTTGCCTCAGGGTTTTCCAATGCACATGACATGTTAAAAATAAGGGTTTTTATCACAAATGGTCCCTGACATTGATCAAACACATCATTTTGGTCCCTGACATTGAAAATCAATAGAAATGGTCCCTGACATTGATCAAACACATCACAAATGGTCCTTCCGTTAAAAACTTTTTGGGCAATTTTCAAAGATTCGCAACTCAATCGTTTCTTAACCAAATTCGACCAATGATATATCAAAATGAAGATAGTAAAGTGTTGAACAAGATTATACCTATTTGGAAGCCCAATGGTTGCCGGAGATGGCCGGAAAATAGCCTCAAATGTGACTGGTCTGCGAAAAAACTAGAAAACTCGCCTGAAATGGGGTAAACTTTAAACATTCATAACTTCTTCAATACTCAACGAAATTGAATGATTCAAAAATGAAAATCATACTTCTCAACGATACAAAGAGAATGCTACCTTTATTGACTGCTAATTTACCGTGATTTGACCGGAAAATGGCTCGAACTTGGATAACCATTTTCAAGTTAGCCAAGTTCGAGTCGTTTTCTGGCCAAAATACGATGAGTTAGCCATCAAGAAAGCTACCATTCTCTTAGTCTCGTCAAGAAGTATGATTTTTGTTTTTGAATTGCTCGATTTCGTTGATTATTCAAGAAGTTATGAATGTTTAAAGTTTACCCCATTACAGGCGAGTTTTCCAGTTTTTTCGCGTACCAGTCACATTTGAGGCTATTTTCTGGCCATCTCCGGCAACCATTAGGTTTCCTAATAGGTATAATCTTGTTCTACACTTTCCTATCTTCATTTTGATATATCATGGGTCGAATTTGGTTAAGAAACGATTGAGTTACGAAGCTTTGAAAATTGCCCAAAAAGTTTTTAACGGAAGGACCATTTGTGATGTGTTTGATCAATGTCAGGGACCATTTCTATTGATTTTCAATGTCAGGGACCAAAATGATGTGTTTGATTAATGTCAGGGACCATTTGTGATAAAAACCCTAAAAATAATCATTCCCACAGATTTTGGTTACCTTCACACTTGAGCACAAACTTAATCACAGTCACTACTTACTAGTTCACAATTAACCAATTAAAACAATGTTTTGAATGTAGTAACATGCCTTAGAGAATTTGCTCAATTCCTTACAAGATACTCTCTATTTTCAGACACATTTTCTGACTACACACCCTACACTAGAGACTAGGACTCACATATGTTATAACAAAGGAAACAATTTTCTGGAGTTATTAAGCATGTTTAGATATGATCTCATGAATGGTATGCTACTACTTAGATGCGAGAACCAGTGACACCATATGCTCATACCAATTTCGAACTCCACAAATTAAAACGCACAACACTCAAGATTGAAGTCAAGGGTTGTAACAAGGCTTGGGGGTAATGGCTAACAAAGAAAGGATAGGAATAACAAACGTTCTTAAAGCGATAGCAAGCAAAGCAATGAAATAGACACTTGGAATTCACTTTAGAATGCAGAATCAACTTTTACATACAAAGGGAAGATTCATGCAACACTTAGGGCCGAATTCAATGTTTTGGACCCTTTTTTTTTCTTTTCTTTTCTCTACCCATGCCTTATTAAGGACTTTGGCGCACACACACACACACAAGAATCACTTTCCCCACACTTGCTTTCTGCAATACATTGATAAAAAAAGGAGTTCATTTTAAGTCATGCTTTACTATGCTTCAAGAACAAGGGTATGGATGGTCCTAAAACTAGGCTAGGTAAGGATAATGTGGATTAACAAAGAACATAGGCTTAACAAGGCTCAACGGGGTTAAACTTAAACACATAATGAAATAGGGGCACGGGAATTTGGCTTTGGTGGTCACTACACAACTTCATCTTGAAAATGTGTTATGCAAATCAATAGCATGCTTTGAATGAAATAGGCATGAGTTCTAGCATTTGGAACTAAATGATGAAACGCCTTCTAAGTAGCAACCAAGCGAAGAATAATGAGATCATGCAACGACTTTAGAAAAAAATGATGCACAGATTATTAACTCTCCAAATAAATGTTTAGGCTCAAGTCTCACAAGGTTGTAGCGTACATTTGAGTTCCTTCTTTCAAGCATATTACAAAACTGATTTTTCCTTTATGATTACATGTGAATTCATAAATTATAACCACAACCAAGCATACACCAAAGAGTAAATCAAATTTTCATCCATGTTTATAACTCTCTTTAACAGTCATGTAATTAAAAACCAAATCCTCATCATTGTGTTGGAAGGTACCCTAAGACACAAATAAACATACAAAAACAACTCTTTTTGGGTTTTTCAAAAAAAATTTCAAATTTTTATGAAATTTTCGGATTTTTATGTCAAAACACATTGACCACTCCAAAACAGCTTAAAAACACTTAAAACAGCAAGGAACAACACTAGAAGTAATGGGTGATAAACTCCTACGAATTTCATGCAAAACAATGGTTACCCCCCTCCACTTAAATCAAACATTGTCCTCAATGTTTCAAGCATAAACTCACACAAAAACAAGCAAATAAACAAACAACGAATAAACATGACAAGTATAGCAAAGTAAAAACCAGACAGAGTAGAGTTTAAGAACGCAAATCTGGTTTTGGAGATAGATGGTCTTGTTGACTTTCCACAACTTTGATCTCGAACTGGTTTGGAATTCTGAGCGAGGAATATCAGAGTTCCTTGGTTTCAAATCAGACTCCTTCTGCTGGGTTGATTTGATTGTGCAGTCTGCATTCTTCTCTGCTTGTTTCTTCTGCACGGCAGGTAGGTACGTGGTAGAAGTAATGGTCTGTTTCTTTTTTCAATCTTTCCAAGTGCCCACCATTTGCTTTCTTTCTCCTTGTCCCTAGCTGAGGATGAATTGGCACATTGTCTCCACATGCTTCGAGGTATCATTTTCACTTCCTATCTGTTCCCCAGGCAGATGTGGCAGACGAAGAGGAAGCATAAGATGATGAAGATGAGTACTCGAGAGCAAGGCTAAGTAAGCAATCAAGAAGGGGTTCCAGGTAGTCGGTTCCATATCGGAAGATTGATACCAAATGCTGGCTGATTGCTCTCTTTCTCCTTATCCCAAAACAATGACAAGGAGAAAGATAGGGAGAAAGCATGATATGAGATACTTTTGCTTTCAACCTTCATGATATGAAATACTTTTGTTTTGGATGAGTTGTTTGCAGAGGTACCCCAAGGAATAAGGAACACTGAGTGACTCGAGAGGGTTTGTTGGAAAGGCATTCTCGGAGAAGAAGAAGGGTTATGTATGTCTGCCTTGCAATGGAGGGTGAAGGGTGACATTTATAGGAATTAATAACCGGTACTATTCTTTCACTCTTGTCAACAACCGTTGGATGATTTAATAGTGAACTTCACGTGCTTTCTACTTCACAAGAGATCTTCGACAGATTGCCCGTAATTTCCGCAAAGCTGAGTTTGCATGTGACAGATGCTGACACGTCTGGAAAAGTAGATGCCTCTCCAATTTCTGAGCTTGCCTCTTCGAGTTCTGAGCTCGCCTCTTCGATCTCTGAAATCCCGTCTTGTGCAGAGGTTGCATGTGACAAGTGCGGCAAAATCTGAAGAAAAAAAAAGATTGGCCCGTGGTTTTTGAGCAAGCCCAGCTTTTGAGAAAGCTAGCGCCTCTTCGATTTTTGAGTTGGCCTCTTCGATTTCTAAGCTCGCCTCTTCGATCTCTGAAATCTCATCGAGTGCTGATTTTTATAGAGGTACGCAGGACGTTCAAAGCACACTTGAATTTCTGCTTGTAGAAACTCTCTTCTTGCACTTCTACGATCTTAACTTGTCCGACCTCTTCTTTCTTTAACACCTTTGAAAATGTCTGGCCTCTCCGACCGTCATTTTGACTTGAACCTTGGTGAAGAGGCAGTCCCGCCTTCTCCAGACTACATATAGCGCCCATCCTTTATATCCCCTACTGGTCCCCTTATCGTTAGGGATTCGGTGATGAAGAATGATATGACAGCTGCGGTGGTGGCCAGGAACCTTGTCACTCCTAAAGACAACAGACTACTTGCCAAATGGTCTGATGAGTTGGCTGTTAAGGATTCTCTAGCTCTCAGTGTGCAGTGTGCAGGTTCTGTGTCTAATATGGCCCAACGCCTATTTGCTCGAACCCGTCAAGTTGAATCATTGGCGGCTGAAGTGATGAGTCTCAAACAAGAGATTAGAGGGCTCAAGCATGAGAATAAACAGTTGCACAAGCTCGCACATAACTATGCTACAAACATGAAGAGGAAGATTGACCAGATGCAGGAATCTGATGGTCAGATTTTACTTGATCATCAGAGGTTTGTGGGTTTATTCCAACAGCATTTGCCTTCGTCTTCTGGGGCTGTATCGCGTAATGAAGCTCCAAATGATCAACCTTTGATGCCTCCTCCTTCTGGGGCTCCGCCGACTGCTGAGGCTCCGCCGACTACTGAAACTTCTCCTAAGAAACCTTTATGAAGGCTCCCTCTTGTATTTTTCTGCTTAATGTTCATTTTTTTCATGAAAATGAATGTAAAAATACCTTGCATATCTGTCAGTGTTTCAAAAATAAACCCACACAAAAAACAATTAAACAAGCAACAAATAAAAATGACAATCATGGCAAAATAAAACCGCAGAAAATGGAAGGTTTTTAGAAACGCAAAACTGATTGTGGAGCGATTCAAAAATCTTCCTTATTTGAATACATGGGTTGCCTCCTAAAAAGCGCTTGCTTTAACGTCTTCCAGCCGGACGAAACTTCCTTTTAAACTTGGATAGGGCCCATAGTATGGAATTGATCCTTGAATGGACGGTGATACTTGACGTGATCCGGCAATGGTTTAAATTCTAGTGTAGGTGCCTGAATCATCAAAATCAGCAAGTTAGTATATAATAAAATCGAAGTTGGAGAAGATGGTTTACTTGCTTGCTCCAACACAAACTCAATTACGAACACCACATCTTTGAAGGTTGCAGGGATATGGGACTTGGCCAGATTTGGTGTTTTGAGAGTTATGACTTGTCCCGTGTCATAAAATCCAACTTCTTTGGGAATTTTCGTCTCAAGTGTATCTTCTTTGATGAATTCTAGACATTCCCCATCCACTTCTTGCTCTTGATTCTTTGGAAAGGTTTCGAAGATGCCTTTCTCACCCTCTTTTTCCTTAGATTGCAAGATCCTGCAAGGAATAAGGACATTTGGTGAAACGGGGTCAGGACAAATTGAATTTAGGCTTACCTTGGTTGTAGTGGACAGCATAGAGGGCATATGGGGCTGCGGCAAGGGTGGTTCTTCCCTTGCTATGGCCTTGTTATTCTCTTCTTCTTTGAGCAGCAGCTGTTCATCCATGTTTTGGCTTGGTTTAGATGTCTTGGGTTCACCTCCAACCTCCATAGCACTTCCCAAAGTGATAGCATCATGGATTTCAAAATCTTCCTTCAAATTTTCAATAGTTGAGTAACAGAGTTCACTTTGCTCTTGAATTTGTGCCATGAACTCCATAATCTGCCCAATTTGCTTCTCCAATTCACCCGTCTTCTTGGCTTGATTTTGCATCTCTTTGTTTCCATTTTCTACTTCCTGGTTCAAAGAAGTGAGTAACTTATTAAACATATAATTATCCAAAGACGTACCTGAATTGAATTGAGCAGATTGTTATGGTGGCTGCATAGGTCTTGAATAGAACTCCTCTTCTTTCTGCCAATACCCATCTTGTTAGAATTGTTGAGGTTCTCCCCACATGTAATCTGAATAATCTCTCCAATCCAAATTGTAAGCGTTGGAAAACATGTTGTCCCATGATTGGCTATGGCCTTGATAACCCCAAGCATCTTCATTCGCAGCGAATTGAGAACATTGATGAGTTGGATATCCTTACCCATAGGACACACCATATGTAGGGACACCTTGCATTGTGGTCCTTTCGGCATATTGTGACAATTGAGAAGTAAGTTTTGCTAATTGAGCTTGAGTGGTAGCAAAATCCATGTCTTACTTCTCTAGTACCTGAAATCAAGGAAACAAAACTAAATCAAATATCATAAGTAAAAATAAAAGACACAAATAGAAACAAAGTCAGTAACAAAAACAAAAGACATGAAAAAGAAACAACGGGGGATTAGCAAAATTGCTAATCCCCGGCAACGGCGCCAAAAATTTGATGCGAAAATTAACTTAACACACAAATTAAACCCTCTTGTTGTCAAATTGTAGTATAAATGCAAGTATGGATCGTTCTAAACCGGGGATTATGAGGGCTTGCTAAAACCTCTAAACTGACTTAAAACATATAAACAAAGTTAAAAACACTAAACTAGACTCAAAGAACTTAAAACAAACTCAAAGGACTCAAAACAAGCTAAAAACGCTCAAATCTGCCTAAAAACACAAACTGGGCAGACTTAGACTCTAACACAGTTTTGGGACACCTGAAAACACAAATCAAAACAGATTTTGACTAATAAAACACTTTAAAGTAAAGGGGGTTTTGGTTTTGACGAATTTGAAAATGAAACAAGTAAATTAAAGAACTAATGAAATCTGCACGAATTTGAGTAAATTGAATGGATGGAAGGTTAGCTAGGAGGTTCTTCTCCACACATGACATACTTGCACATAAACCATTTTTCAATTGTTCTTTCGATCAATCATGAAACTCAACACCCCAGGTTAATTAAGTCCGCTTAAATTAACCTTCAAGTTCTCCTTAAGTTATTGAATTGGATGGGAAAGCGCATACAACAATTCAAGCATTCTTCAAAAGTTCTTTACGTGAACAACACAATAAAGATACAATCAAAGATCATTAAGCATTATGAAAACTATAAGTATTGACGAGGCATTTGTTACTATGATGAGCATGAAACTCCTGCCAAGAATTTATTTAACGCGATCGTTTATAAGCGACATCCACTACTTGTGAATATAAGTTTGTAACTATTAGGTGAAACTCCCTTATACTCGCATCATATTCATGCATGCAAACTAAGTGTGCACTCTTAATAAACATACACGAATAAGTTATCAATCAAGCAGTTAAACAAATTGAATTCACAACTTATGAAATCACAACTGAAGGTAATCAAATCATATTGCAAGCATGAACATGGTTTCGAATTCCCCCTAGTTAAGGGGGGTTTAGTTCCTCATACTCACAAAGCAAAGATAAACAAATTTAGACATTGAAAACAAAAGAATGAAAACACCTAAAAACGTTCCAACAATCCAACTTGAATGGCAAGCACGTCCAAGGGTCCTCCTTCTTCTCTTTGTTGCGGCACAATGTGTGGTTTGATGGATGAGTGGTAAATTATGGTGGTGGATGGATATATGTGAGTTATGGTGAAGGGTGGATGGGTGGATTGTGTTCTCGGCCAAGGAATGAAAGTGTAAGTGTATGGAGTTGTGAGATGTGAATGCAGTGTCTTTGGATGGATCTCCCCAGTTATGGTGAAGGGTGGATGTATTTATAGGCTAGGGAGAGGACTACCATCTAATTAAGGTGGTAGTGGTGTATGTTTTGGTAATGAGTGGATGTAATGGGTGTAGTGAATGAATGTTTGGTAATGAGTGGATGTAATGGTTGTAGTGGGTGGATGTTTGGTAATGAGTGGATGTAATGGGTGTAGTGGATGAGTGTTTGGTAATGAGTGGATGATGTAATGGGTGTAGTGGATGGATATTTGGAGTTGTAGGTCAACACACTTGCACACACACATGCTGATTTCTAGCCTTCAAATCTTAAAAAACGTCCATCCTCATGTATCCATGCTTGTACTATCCAATCTTGGCCCAAAAATGCTCCAAAATGCTCCAAATAGCACTTTGTTGCTAACTTTGTTATTTGAACCTACAAACTCACGAAAATAGCTTAAAGTACTAAAATAACTAGAATTAAACTAAGTAAATGCCAAGAAACAAGCTAACTAAGTTGCATAAATATGCTTCTATCAACTTTACATGCAAATCAGTGCGGTTATAACCTGGAGCAACACTATGAATCTATGAGACGGCTTCTAATAATACTACCATGACCGCCTTGGCTTCCCGAGACTGTTTTATGCCCCAAAGATTGAGAAGAACCATGAACAATGTAGGTAGGCCCTGTTGAAGCACCCATCTCTGATTTTTAAACTTTATTCTTCTTGCATGCATCATTTTCCAAATCTTACTGTGCTGCAAAGTATGCTTCGATCAGTTTACAGCAGTAATTATAAATTTGTGAGTGAATCAAATATAAAATGTGCAACATAAGAACCAAATATTGACATATAAATAATATTTTGAAAACTCTTCCAACCAGACGGCCGCCTAATACACATTCTTCCCAATCAATGTTCTAATAAATTAATCTCTTTTTCTATTTACTTCCCAAAACCCTAAAAACAGGAGTAACAGGGGAGATCACACTGCCATGGAAGGGTATATTTTCCCAAAACCCTAAAACCAGAGCAACAGGGGAGAGAACAAAAAACATCTTGCTGGGTTTAGGCATTAGGTTTGTCGGGATTAGGGGTTGTGGGTATTAACAATTGTTATTGCTGATATGTTGATATGTTGTTCGTGCGATTGCAGATACTCTTAAGGAGAAGGAGCAGTGGACCCAAAAAATGCTGCCTCAAAGAATTTGGAGGGTAGTTTCCTATTCGCTTGCAAATATTGTACTTGACACGGCATGTACATATATTTTACTGCAAGGCAGCAAGTTGAGCAAATCGGCATTCCAGTTTCTCTGTAGCTTTTAAAACCTAACTATACTCCTCGATTTTGAACGTCTCCTTCAAAGTTTGCTCCACTAGAAAGACCTTAGAGGTCTTCAAGGATATTGCCTCCTGTTTATCCACAACGATCACCTGTTGCTCCTCGTGCGTGAGAGCAACTGAAGCAGCAAACTGAGACACCATATCTTCAACGTTCATTCCTATTTTGTTTCACATACAAAATTTAGAGTACAATTTACGTGATCCGCCGCTGTGGCTGCCAGAACAGATCTCCACAGATGAACTCATACAGGAAACAAAAAGGTATCCACAAAGAAATAACCTCATACGACTCCCTTGATCGATGTTTAACTCGAAATAGTGACCTTACAATTATATCCTCATGTACCAAAAAGAATGATGTTACAACAAAATTGCCACCTAGGAAATGGATATTACTACGTTAGTTGCAAATGCATTGACTGCCAAAATCGTTCTGCCCTTACAATTGAACAAGCCCCAAGAACAGGGTCTGGTGTATAGTTATGCAACCACAATAGCAAATATCTTGCAGTGGGAGACCTCTAGTGTAGACGCGACACGCATAATCTCGCAGCCTCCACTTATTCAATCCGGGAGCTTTCTTGCAAATTTAACAAGCAGGTCACCATAAATCATTTAAACTTCGACCGTATCAGTATGCAATTCTGTTGCAGTCAGAAGGTGAAGACATGCATTTGTAAAAGAGACCCATACTCGAATTAATTGTAGTTCCCCGAGGTTGCATCCAACCATTCTTTACCCCTAAGATGAAAGTCTTCCAAACAGGATTCCACTGAAAATAATAGCACCAAACCATTTGTTCGACACAAATCTGAAACCAAGACAAGGGCAAGCTCAGCAACCGATTATGTTCAAAGCAAAACGAAGTAAATAGTTCTTACACCTAAACAGTGTTGTTCTTTTCATAGACCGACCAACACACACTACACTATTCAAAAACCAATTCCAACCTCCACCTTTCCTTTTTTGTTCATCTTTGATTGGACAAATATGCAAGAAGCCAAAAATTATATTGATGCAATACACATATTTAACCTATATGAATACTTGAAAGCAAAATCATATGACTGTAATACTCACTTTCTATTGCAATCAGCCCGGGATGAAAGGTCAGCTGTCCATATCTGCCAAGCTAATTGTCCAGAAGCAGCCGACAAAAATGCATAATATGGCCAACCTGCTCCAAAGTTTAACGATTTGGGTGTGAGGATGTGGCAGAAACAAAAAGAAAATTTAGATTGAAGTTCCAACAATGATAAAGGGAAAAAAAAAAGAACAGAGATGCACACAAAGGAAGAAAGAAGAAAACCAATTTCAGCATTATATCCACTAAGGGCAAGACTACTCATGCACAAAATTCCAAAGCCAGTAATCCACTCCTTAGTTGAATCGCCAAATCTCAAAGCCGTAGACTTAACACCTACTTTCAAATCATCTTCCTTGTCCTGCAATCATGGTCAGAAACATCTTTGGTTGGATTACATTTGAAAAGTTCTCTTAATCCTCCATAATCCATTTCATCACAATCAAATATTGGAAACCACAGCTTCTGACCACATGAGCAATATAGTGACTAGTTTGTTGTACCTGATGTGCATATATCGTATCATACACAAGTGTCCAGCATACTCCAGAAAAGTACAATGGGAGCACTACAGCTGGATCAATGCTTCCTTTAACAGCAGCCCATCCTAACAAAGCTCCCCAATTGAAGGTTAACCCTAAATAAGCTTGAGGCTGCACCAAGCATGAAAGCATTACCAAATTATCAGTCCACTGTTATGAAACAGCACGTCTAAGTTAAAGAATAAAGCTTCAGGATAAGAAACAAAAGGTTTAATTACCCAGAATGTGAACCTCTTCATGAGAGGATAGGAGAAAACTAGCAACAAAGATGAAGCCCCTAAAACACGGCTGAAAATTCCAACGAACTACATAAGTTTCATGTGCTTGCAGATAATATTGGTTTAACCTAATTTATATACTAAAAGAGAACAATTAAAAAATCCATGGGTTTAAGGGTAGATACAAAAGATACAAACCTATAATTATTCAGTTGGAGGAGAATCCCAAGACCCAAAAGCAATTGAAATCCAAGAAAGCAAAGCCCCTGAAAGGGGGTCAAAACACCACTTGCAACTGGCCGCAACTTTGTGCGTGCGACCTGAAACAATAATGCATACTCGTCATCACATGATCAAAAACCAAACCAAAACGAGCATCATATTCCAAC
Organism: Malus sylvestris; assembly: GCF_916048215.2. NCBI lineage: Eukaryota > Viridiplantae > Streptophyta > Magnoliopsida > Rosales > Rosaceae > Malus > Malus sylvestris. Next base: position 43,647,934 of record NC_062274.1, read on the forward strand.
TGAAAATGCAATGGTTGTGGACGTTACCATGGTATCAATATCCCGGTCAAGGAGATCATTTACGGTGCAGCCAGCGCCCCTCAAAAGCAGAGCGCCACATCCAAATAGTGTCATCATCTTAAAATCAGGAAGGTGCCCTGGGCTTGCTGCCAATGTTATTGACCTGCACCAACAAGCATATGTATTTCAGACAACTTCAACTAAACAAATAAATATACCGTTGCCAATGTTACACAACACTCTTGTTTTTACTTCAACAAGTAAATATGCTCCCCTCTATGCACCAGAGTTCTATTAGATTAGTTTAATCGAATATCGCTTATACAGAAAAACAAAACAAGCAGCTTAATCCAAATTGCTATCAGTGAATTTTACAAAACAATGAAATGGAGAAACCGAGTTCAAAAATTGAAGTAAAAATCACTTACCACATACAAGGCCAAGCGAGCAACCAGGTGCCAATGGGCCGGTCGAGGCGAGCGAGCTTAGCATAAGGCCGAGCTTGCCTCGGCAAATACAAGTCGATCCAAGAAGCCTCAGCCTTGGTGCCATGGCCGCCCTGATTTCCGTCGTTCTTCTCGCCAGTTGACGAAGGCGAGCTGGAGAGGTGCGCTAAGAGTCTGAGATCAAATTCAACGGAGCTTGGAGTCCAACGGTGCCTTTGATTGAATGGGCCCAACGGGCTTGCGTTCTGATAAGGGTTAGGGTTAGGGTTAGGAATGGCGGTGGCTGTAGTTGGGTGATAAGAAGAGACTGCGAATAGGGTGCGGGAGAGGGACACTGAAGGTTTCAGAAACCTACGTGACGAGCGAGAGGCCAGCCAAAACGAAGCCATTTTCGTTATTCATTCAAATGCATCTCTCAGAAGGGGTGGGTAAGATACACTTCGGTACGGTATGAAGAGAAACCGATACTGAAAATATTTCCGGTACAGTTCGATTTTGGACTGAGTACCGATTTGGTACCGAACGTGGTTTCGGTTTTTTTGTTTTTTTGTTTTTCTGGGTTTTGTTTCCTGCTGCTGTGTTATGACTTATGAGGCAGCTCCCTGTGTGCTCTGCACTGTGGAAGTAGAAATGCACAGAGAGCAATAGCATTCAAGAATCAAAATCAAAAGTCTCCAATTCTCCAACCAACATAACAAAATGTCAAAAATCAAAATGCTTTAAGGGATTAGTACAATCCAAAGTTCTAAGTATTAGCAACATAATTAAAAATGCCTTATCTAATATCATTGAGGCCATAAGTTGGAAGAGAAGAATAAAAACCAAGAGGAAAAAGTACAAGAGAGGAAGGATACCCAAAACCCATCACAAACCATACTCAAAATGGTAGGTTCCAGCAGCACCCAAAGACAGAATGCAAAAAAAAAGAAATACAGAGGAAATATAAAAGTGATTTTTCATTCATATCTCAAAAGGGTATCACAATGGGATTTGTATACCCACATCAGACACTACAGACAAAAGTGTAGACAAGGCATTTAAACAAAAGGGTAGTGCTGAGTCACCACGTTCTACCACTCCACTACTAGACAAGGCATTTCTCCATTGTGGTGAAACTGGCCAGGTGTGGTATGGATTGTAGAGGAGACTCACCAAAAGTAGTGACCTACGGCTGGACCGTGGATGAAAGGGCAGTCGAGATGGACGAGCCCACCAACTGATAGTTCGTTCCTTGCACGGAGAACTCTATAATCTTAAGTAAAAAGTTCCAACCGATGAGACCCAAGGTCTCGAGCCAATCCACACCTAATACCATATCGCAGCCCGTCACCGCTAGGAGGTGGAAATCGCTAGTAAATGTATATTCCTGAAGACGCACCGGAACTTGGGGAGCCACCCTTTTGGTGCGGAAACAACGCCCTATAGCCACCATAACTGCTGCGGTTCGAGTAATGTCAACATGTAGTCCCAAGTGAGCCGCCACTTGTGGATTAAGGAAACTTTGATCGGCCCCGGAGTTAATAAACACGTGAATTGGAGTGTGGCGAATGAAGCCCTCTAAGCGCATAACGCGGCCTTGGGCACGTTTAGTGGCGGAGATTGTGTTGAGAGCGATGGGTTGCTCTGGTTGTTCAACTGTGGGAGGAAGTGGTGGAGTGGGGTCCCCAATCTCTTGACTAAGCACATGTTCATCATCATCCACAAAAAACATGAGAATGTGGGTCTGTCGGCACCGGTGGCCGGGACGATATTGGTCGTCACAGTTGAAATAGAGCCCTTGCTCTCAACGGGTGGGCATCTCTGCTTGTGTGAGCCGTAAAATGGGTTTAGTTAGTGTAGTGTTGGTGGCTGGGGGAAGGGGTCGAGAGGTAGTTGGTGAGGAAGAAAGGTTGGGTGGTAAGGAAATTTGGGGTTTAGAACTGTATGTGAAGAAACGGAAACTTCGAGAACAAGGCCCTGGGCGGCGACCCTGTTTGTCCTCGTAAATTCGAGCTAATTCGATTGCCCTCGCCAGCGAGGTCGATCCTTGAGCCACGACATCATCCTGCAACTCATCTTTAAGGCCTCCCAAGAACTCTCCCAGAAGTTGAGCATCGATCCAGTCCAGAGTACGACACAAGAGGCGAATGAATTGACTGACATAGGCCTCCACAGTGATGGTTTGGGTGATGTGCAATAAGGCCATGTTGAAGTTCATAACGTCGGTCGGTCCAAATAGCTGCAACAGTTCGGTCGTGAAGGTGACCCAAGAAAAGAAAGGAAACCTCATTTTGTACCAACGGAGCCAATGGGCCGCATCTCCGCCCAGGTGTAGGCCCACCACTGTGACTCGACGGTGCTCGGCGATCTCGTGATAGTCTAAAAATTCCTCCACCATTGCAAGCCAACCGTACGGGTCTTCCCCAAAAAAGTGAGAGAGGTCGATCTTGAATGTTTTGGGGCCAGATAGTGGCGGAGAAAAGAGTGGGTATGGGTGCCAAGAGTAAGGTTCGTGGGTGAAGGAAGAGGGTTTGGGTCCAGAAGAGGGTAGGGGAAGGTAACAGGAAGTTAAGGGTTGTCTCAATGAATAGGTCGGGGCGGATAGAATTGGTGTGAAGGAAAGAGACAAGGGACCGGTGACCATATGCGGAGCCGGATGGTGGGTTGCGGGTACTGGTAGTAAGGTGGAGAAACCCCATGTGGATGGTGGAATAGGAGTATGGACGGCAGAGAAATCAGTGGGTTCCAGAGAAATGGGGATAGAACCGATTAGGATTTGGGGGCTGGGTTGGTGGGTGTTTTTAGGGTGCGAACCTCGTCAAGAATTGTCTGTTGCACTTAGTCTTGATGGATCCGGTGGGCCGAGAGATCGGCGATGGCTTGTTGGAAGTCATCCTGGCGGATGGTCATCATGAAAAAAGACTCTTGAAAATCTTGCAGCTGAGTGAGGATTTGGTGGTGCTAAAACTCACGGTCCAGTTTATCCTCAGTCACGTCGGCCACCGTGACTGATGTCTTAATTTTGCCCATGGATGCACATCTAGGCTCTGGATACCAAATGGTAGGTTCCAGCAGCACCCAAAGACAAAATGCAGAGAAAAGAAATACAGAGGAAAATAAAAGTGATTTTTCAGTCATATCTCAAAAAGGTATCACAATGGGATTTGTATACCCACATCAAACACTACAGACTAAAGAGTAGACAAGGCATTTAAACAAAAGGGTAGTGCTGAGTCACCACGTTCTACCACTCAACTACTAGACAAGGCATTTAACCAAAAGGTAATAGCTGAGATGGACTAGAATCCTAACACAAAATTAGTGTTATTGCAAACCCTAACTAGTTTTCCATATTTTCTCATCAAACAACAACAACAACAACAACAACAAAGCCTTTTCCCACTAAGTGGGGTCGGCTATATGAATCCTAGAACGCCATTGCGCTCGGTTTTGTGTCATGTCCTCCGTTAGATCCAAGTACTCTAAGTCTTTTCTTAGAGTCTCTTCTAAAGTTATCCTAGGTCTTCCTCTACCCCTTCGGCCCTGAACCTCTGTCCCGTAGTCACATCTTCGAACCGGAGCGTCAGTCGGCCTTCTTTGCACATGTTCAAAATCACCGGAGCCGATTTTCTCTCATCTTTCCTACAATTTCGGCTACTCCTACTTTACCTCGGATATCCTCATTCCCAATCTTATCCTTTCTCGTGTGCCCACACATCCCACGAAGCATCCTCATCTCCGCTACACCCATTTTGTGTACGTGTTGATGCTTCACCACCCAACATTTTGTGCCATACAACATCGCTAGCCTTATTGCCGTCCTATAAAATTTTCCCTTGAGCTTCAGTGGCCTACGACGGTCACACAACACGCCGGATGCACTCTTTCCATCCAGCTCGTATTCTATGGTTGAGATCTCCATCTAATTCTCCGTTCTCTTGCAAGATAGATCCTAGGTAGCGAAAACGATCGCTTTTTGTGATCTTCGCTAGATTGCTCCGGTCATTAGTGTGGATAAGTATATAAATGGATAGAGATAGGAAAGCAAACACAAGATGTACGTGGTTCACCCAGATTGGCTACGTCCACGGAATAGAAGAGTTCTCATTAATTGTGAAGGGTTTACACAAGTACATAGGTTCAAGCTCTCATTTAGTGAGTACAAGTGAATGATTTAGTACAAATGACATTAGGAAATATTGTGGGAGAATGATCTCGTAATCACGAAACTTCTAAGTATCGGAGTGTGGTGTCGTCTTGACTTGCCTTATCTGTCTCATAGGTAGATGTGGCATCTTCTCTGGAAGTACTCTTCCTCCATCCAGGGGTGGTATCTTTAACTGGTGGAGATGCACAAGGTAATGTATCAATTTCACTTGAAGCTTACTTGTAGTTTCAGGCTTGGTCAAGCGCGATACAAACCATGTAGTAGGAGTCCCCCAAGTCGCCGAGCTAGGGGGTATGCTGAAAGAGGTGACAGAAAAGGTAAGCAATTAGAGCTCCGACTGATTATTCACCTTCTCCCCATCTTGCAGCAGCATGAAGGATAAAGAGAAGAAAAATAAGAAGAGATGATATGAGATACTTTTGCTTTTGAAGAAGTAACTTTCCACAGGCTTATTCTTGAACTGAGCTGGAGGGTTTTCTGGTTTTCTCCAGAGTATAAGGCCGACTGAAGAATTTGAAGGTCAAAACAAGTCCATCAAATCTAGAGTACGTTCCACCCTGCTGATATGGGATACTTTTGCTTTTGACAGAGTAATGAATGTATCGGCACGTGTGCTGTTACGCTTGTCTCCACATGCTTCCTTGTATCCTTCGCACTTGCCCTATCTGTTCCTCAAGCAGATGCAGAATCTTCCCTGGAAACATAAGATGTTGAAGATGAGTACTCGAGAGCAATGCCAGGTAAGTAATCAGGTAAGGGGTTCCAGGCAGTCAGTTCCTGGCTGGAAGCTTGATTCCAAGTGCTGACTGATTGCTCTCTTTCTCCTTGTCTTGCAGGTAAAAACAAGGCCAAAAGAAAAGACAGGGAAAAAGCATGATATGGGATACTCTTGCTTTTAACCCTGATGATATGAGATATTCTTGCTCTAGTATAGCTTGTTTGCAGAGGTATTATCGGGGGGAAAGAAAGCTGAATATTTCGAAAGGCTTCGTTGGGAGTGCCCTCTCAGATATGATGAAGGGTTGAGCATTTTTGCAGGTCTGCCTGTCCGTTGGGGATGGAGGTCGACATATATAGGAGTCTCCCTAACAACAAGTAGTAATGCTATTCCTTTACCCTGCTTGGTCATAGCACGGTAGTGGGAGCTGCCAGTTTCACATGTTTTAACTCTGTCAGAGCACTTTGAAAAAGTGGTCTGTGGTATCTGGCTCTCGAGATTCGGAGAACGATGCCTCTTCGATTTTTGAGAAAGCAATCATGCTAGGGGTATGACTCTCGAGATTCGGAGAGCAGTGTCTCTTCGATTTTTGAGGAAGTAATCATGTTGGGAGTCTGGCTCTCGAGATTCGGAAGGCGGTGCCTCTTCGATTTTGGAGCAAGCAATCTTGTTGGGAGTGTTGTCTCGAATGTGAGTAAAGGTTGGGCATGTTTGCTAGTCTACCTTGCCACGAAGCACAAAGGTTGACACACAGGGACTTTCCAATTATCCAGCAATGGTACTGTTCCTTTACCCTCTCTTCGATTTTGAGAAAGTAGTCATGTTGGGAGTCTGGCTCTCGAGATTCGGAGGACGGTGCCTCTTCGATTTTGGAGCAAGCAATCTTATTGGGAGTGTTTTCTCGAATGTGAGTAAAGGTTGGGCATGTTTGCTAGTCTACCTTGCCACGAAGCACAGAGGTTGACACACAGGGACTTTCCAATTATCCAGCAGTGGTACTGTTCCTTTACAGTTGTGGGTAATAATATGGTAGCTAGACCTTCAAAATTTATGTGTCTAAACTTTTGTTAGTGCTGTTTCTTTGCTATTCTTTTACCTTTCTTGGTCAGAGCGATGTAGTGGGAGCTGCAAGCTTCACGTGCTCAACTTTGGCAGAGAACTTTGGCAAAGTTATTTGTGGTACCCATGAGCTATTGTTGCGTGTGGGAAGTGGGTGATTGAACAGTAAGATTCATGTGCTTTCTACTTCACCAGAAGTCTTCGACAGAATGCCCATAATTTCTGCAAAGCTGAGTGTGCGTGTGACAGGTGCTGACAAGGCTAGAAAAGTAGGTGCCTCTTCGATTTCTGAGATCGGTGCCTCTTCGATTGATTCGGAGAACGATGCCTCATCGATTTTTGAAAAAGCAATCATGCTGGGGGTCTGGCTCTCGAGATTCGGGGAGCAGTGTCTCTTCGATTTTTGAGAAAGTAATCATGTTGGGAGTCTGGCTCTCGAGATTCGGAGGGCGGTGCCTCTTCGATTTTGGAGCAAGCAATCTTGTTGGGAGTGTTTTCTCGAATGTGAGTAAAGGTTGGGCATGTTTGCTAGTCTACCTTGCCACGAAGCACAGAGGTTGACCACAGGGACTTTCCAATTATCCAGCAATGGTACTGTTCCTTTACCCTCTCTTCGATTTTTAAGAAAGTAGTCATGTTGGGAGTCTGGCTCTCGAGATTCGGAGGACGGTGCCTCTTCGATTTTGGAGCAAGCAATCTTATTGGGAGTGTTTTCTCGAATGTGAGTAAAGGTTGGGCATGTTTGCTAGTCTACCTTGCCACGAAGCACAGAGGTTGACACACAGGGACTTTCCAATTATCCAGCAGTGGTACTGTTCCTTTACCCTTGTGGGTAATAATATGGTAGCTAGACCTTCAAAATTTATGGGTCTAAACTTTGTTAGTGCTGTTTCTTTGCTATTCTTTTACCCTTCTTGGTCAGAGCGATGTAGTGGGAGCTGCAAGCTTCACGTGCTCAACTTTGGCAGAGAACTTTGGCAAAGTTATCTGTGGTACCCATGAGCTATTGTTGCGTGTGGGAAGTGGGTGATTGAACAGTAAGATTCATGTGTTTTCTACTTCCCCAGAAGTCTTTGACAGAATGCCCATAATTTCCGCAAAACTGAGTGTGCGTGTGACAGGTGCTGACAAGGCTGGAAAAGGCTGGAAAAGTAGGTGCCTCTTCGATTTCTGATATCGGCCCTCGTGGTCTCTGGGGAGCCCAGCTTTTGAGAAAGCGAGCGCCTCTTCGATTTTTGAGATCGGCCTTCGTGGTCTTTGAGCAACCCAACTTTTGAGAAAGCAAACGCCTCTTCGATTTCTGAGATCAACCCTCGTGATCTCTAAGCAGCCCAGCTTTTGAGAAAGCAAACGCCTCTTCGATTTCTGAGCAGGCGCCTCTTCGATTTCTGAAGCTTCGTCGAGTGCAGATTTTTATAGGGGCTGGCATTAAGTTCCAAAGCACACTTGAATCTCCACCAGTAGAAGCTTCATTCTTGCACTTCTAAGATCTTGATTTGTCCGACCTCTTCTCTCTTCAACACCTTTGAAAATGTCTGGCCCCTCCGACCGTCGTTTTGACTTGAACCTTGTTGAAGAGGTAGCCCCGCCTTCTCCAGACAACATATGGCGCCCATCCTTCGTCTCCCCTACTGGTCCTCTTACCGTTGGGGATTCCGTGATGAAGAATGATATAACCGCTGCGGTGGTGGCCAGGAACCTTCTCACTCCCAAAGATAACAGACTACTTTCCAAACGGTCTGATGAGTTAGCTGTTAAGGATTCGCTGGCTCTCAGTGTTCAGTGTGCAGGTTCTGTGTCTAATATGGCCCAACGCCTATTTGCTCGAACCCACCAAGTTGAATCATTGGCGGCTGAAGTGATGAGTCTCAAACAGGAGATTAGAGGGCTCAAGCATGAGAATAAACAGTTGCACCGGCTCGCACATGACTATGCTACAAACATGAAGAGGAAGCTTGACCAGATGAAGGAAACTGATGGTCAGGTTTTACTTGATCATCAGAGATTTGTGGGTTTGTTCCAAAGGCATTTATTGCCTTCGTCTTCTGGGGCTGTACCGCGTAATGAAGCTCCAAATGATCAACCTCTGATGCCTCCTCCTTCTAGGGTTCTGTCCAGTACTGAGGCTCCAAATGATCCCCCTCCGGTGCCTTCTCTTTCTGGGGCTCTACCGACTGCTGAGACTTCTCCTAAGCAACCTTTGTGAAGGCTCCCTCTTGTGTGCTTATTTTGACTCATGTATATGTACATATTTGTAGCTTATCGGGGATATCAATAAATAAGCTTTCCTTCATTTCAACGTATTGTGTTAAATACACCAAAGCCTTCTTCGCTAAGTTCTTTGAATTTTCTTTTGTTAAAGCTTGTATGTTGAAGCTTTCTGAGTGGAGCATGTAGGTTGGGGTAGTGTTCCCTTAATTTCCCGAGTGAGGAAAACTTCTCGGTTGGAGACTTGGAAAATCCAAGTCACTGAGTGGGATCGGCTATATGAATCTTAGAACGCCATTGTGCTCGATCCTGTGTCATGTCCTTCGTTAGATCCAAGTACTCTAAGTCTTTTCTTAGAGTCTCTTCCAAAGTTTTCCTAGGTCTTCCTCTACCCCTTCGGCCCTGAACCTTTGTCCCAATAGTCGCATCTTCTAATCGGAACGTCAGTAGGCCTTCTTTGCACATGTCCAAACCACCGTAACCGATTTTCTCTCATCTTTCCTTCAATTTCGGCTACTCCTACTTTACCCCGGATATCCTCATTCCTAATCTTATCCTTTCTCGTGTGCCCACACATCCAACGAAGCATCCTCATCTCCGCTACACCCATTTTGTGTACGTGTTGATGTTTCATCGCCCAACATTCTGTGCCATACAGCATCGCCGGCCTTATTGTCGTCCTATAAAATTTTCCCTTGAGCTTCAGTGGCATACGGCGGTCACACAACACGCCGGATGCACTCTTCCACTTCATCCATCCAGCTTGTATTCTATGGTTGAGATCTCCATCTAATTCTCCGTTCTTTTGCAAGATAGATCCTAGGTAACGAAAACGGTCGCTCTTTGGTATTTCTTGATCTCCGATCCTCACCCCTAACTCGTTTTGGCCTCCATTTGCACTGAACTTGCACTCCATATATTCTGTCTTTGATCGGCTTAGGCGAAGACCTTTAGATTCCAACACTTCTCTCCAAAGGTTAAGCTTTGCATTTACCCCTTCCTGAGTTTCATCTATCAACACTATATCGTCTGCGAAAAGCATACACCAAGGAATATCATCTTGAATATGTCGTGTTAATTCATCCATTACCAACGCAAAAAGGTAAGGACTTAAGGATGAGCCTTGATGTAATCCTACAGTTATGGGAAAGCTTTCGGTTTGTCCTTCATGAGTTCTTACGGCAGTCTTTGCTCCTTCATACATATCCTTTATAGCTTGGATATATGCTACTCGTACTCCTTTCTTCTCTAAAATCCTCCAAAGAATGTCTCTTGGGACCCTATCATATGCTTTTTCCAAATCTATAAAGACCATGTGTAAATCCTTTTTCCCATCTCTATATCTTTCCATCAATCTTCGTAAGAGATAGATTGCCTCCATGGTTGAGCGCCCTGGCATGAACCCGAATTGGTTGTCCGAAACCCGTGTCTCTTGCCTCAATCTATGCTCAATGACTCTCTCCCAGAGCTTCATTGTATGACTCATTAGCTTAATACCCCTATAGTTCATGCAATTTTGTACGTCGCCCTTATTCTTGTAGATAGGCACCAAAGTGCTCATTCGCCACTCATTTGGCATCTTCTTCGTTTTCAAAATCCTATTGAAAAGGTCAGTGAGCCATGTTATACCTGTCTCTCCCAAAAGTTTCCACACTTCGATTAGTATATCGTCTGGGCCTATTGCTTTTTTATGCTTCATCTTCTTCAAAGCTACAACCACTTCTTCCTTCCGGATTCGACGATAAAAAGAGTAGTTTCTACACTCTTCTGAGTTACTCAACTCCCCTAAAGAAGCACTCATTTCATGTCCTTCATTGAAAAGATTATGAAAATAACCTCTCCATCTGTCTTTAACCGCGTTCTCTGTAGCAAGAACCTTTCCATCCTCATCCTTGATGCACCTCACTTGGTTTAGGTCCCTTGTCTTCTTTTCCCTTGCTCTAGATAGTTTATAGATATCCAACTCTCCTTCTTTGGTATCTAGTCGTTTATACATATCGTCGTAAGCCGCTAACTTAGCTTCTCTGACAGCTTTCTTCGCCTCTTGCTTCGCTTTTCTATACCTTTCACCATTTTCATCAGTCCTCTCCTTGTATAAGGCTTTACAACATTCCTTCTTAGCCTGCACCTTTGTTTGTACCTCCTCATTCCACCACCAAGATTCCTTTTGGTGTGGGGCAAAGCCCTTGGACTCTCCTAATACCTCTTTTGCTACTTTTCGGATACAACTAGCCATGGAATCCCACATTTGGCTAGCTTCCCCCTCTCTATCCCACACACATTGGGTGATTACCTTCTCTTTGAAAATGGCTTGTTTTTCTTCTTTTAGATTCCACCATCTAGTCCTTGGGCACTTCCAAATCTTGTTCTTTTGTCTTACTCTTTTGATATGTACATCCATCACTAACAAGCGATGTTGATTAGCCACGCTCTCTCCTGGTATAACTTTGCAATCCTTACAAGTTATACGATCCCCTTTCCTCATTAGAAGAAAATCTATTTGTGTTTTTGACGACCCACTCTTGTAGGTGATCACATGTTCTTCTCTCTTCTTAAAGAAGGTGTTGGCTAAGAAGAGATCATATGCCATTGCAAAATCCAAGATAGCTTCCCCATCCTCGTTTCTCTCCCCAAAACCATGGCCACCATGAAAACCTCCATAGTTGCCTGTCTCCCTGCCCACGTGTCCATTTAAATCTCCTCCTATAAATAACTTCTCCGTCTGAGCAATTCCTTGCACCAAGTCTCCAAGATCTTCCCAAAATTTCTCCTTCGAACTCGTATCCAACCCTACTTGAGGTGCGTACGCACTAATCACATTGATAAGTTCTTGTCCTATTACAATCTTGATTGCCATGATTCTATCTCCTACCCTCTTGACATCTACAACATCTTGTACCAAGGTCTTGTCCACGATGATGCCAACACCGTTTCTCGTTCTATTTGTGCCCGAATACCAAAGTTTAAACCCTGAGTTTTCTAGATCCTTTGCCTTACTACCAACCCACTTAGTTTCTTGTAGGCACATAATATTTATCCTTCTCCTCACCATAACTTCCACTACTTCCATAGATTTTCCCGTTAAGGTTCCTATATTCCACGTTCCTAAACGCATTTTGCTTTCTTGAACTCTACCCTTCTGTCCTAGCTTCTTCACCCTCCCCCGTCTAATAGGATCAAAGTACTTCTTTTGTGTGTCCCGGGTAAAGTTGATAGGAGCATATGCTCCCAAACAACTTTGAATGGAGTCGTTCGAAAAGAAGTTTCTATGGCCCCCTTGCTCATTTAACACTGCATCCGGGTGCCGATGGAGATACAGCGACCCTTGCTCACTTATCACTGTGCTCAGGCCACACAGCGCGCCACTTACGGGTGACGCCCTAGCTTTAGCACGATTTTGTTCTGGATTCATTTTCATAAGGATTCGACGTGATCATGGAGTGCCGGCTGTCGACTACCTGACGCCCTCCCCCTCCTCCTTTATCCGGGCTTGGGACCGGCCATGTAAGACATAGGCGGAGTTATATTTTCTCATCAAACAAACAAACAAATTCGTATAAGGTCAAAAAAGTAAAATCACCAGCAGCAGAGTGCTCTGTGGCTTATATGAAGGCATTCCTCCGCCGGCAATGGCGTCGAGGTTGCTTTTGGCGGCGATGAAAGGCGGACATGGGGTGAAGAGTCAGGTCTGAGAGGATCAGTTATTCGTAATTTGCAGGAGATATAGCCAATGAAAGAATTTGAGAGAGAGGCTGAGAGAAAAGACAACAAAGAGACTCTGCATGAGGAGAGTCAGCAGACCGAGAGAAGAATAAAGTTATGGTGTGGACAAGTTTAGAGAACTTTGTATAAGTTCTCCAACAACCTATAGAATGCGAATGAGGGTCCTTTCCGGATCTTGATGATCTTCGAGATCCTCAAATCATGTTCGTTCATCGTACATCATGCGATTAAAAATTATTTTAAATATTTTTATTTAAAATTAAACATGAATAGTACCTGACGAAAACTGATCGCATAACGTACAATGAACGGACATAAGAAGATCCTCATTCATAGAATGCTGACATGTGGTTTTAAAAAATATGAAAATATGGTTAGGCACGATTTGAAAATAAAAAACTGAAATCGAAACTTTGGTTTAGAAAGTTGTACAATTTTGTACCGAAATTTAAAAAACCAAACCAGTAGGTATGGTACACACTAGGTCAGTTTCAGTTTCCTCTTTTTATCCCACCCTTAAGTCTTGTTTGGCAACTCGGACTATACTGAATCTTTCTGTCGTATAGGATAAATAGCCATCAGATAGTACTAACTAAATTTTACAAAATCATAAGAAATCTAAGAAAGAATCCATACAAATCTGTAATAGGAATGTATATAAAATCTGTCAAAATCCATATGGAATTGTAAAGTCTAGTAAAATCCTTTAAAATCTGTCACCTACAAAAAGTCCATCAAAATCCTCTAAAATCCAAATTGACTATGTTTGTACCATACTTGACCAATCCCGAAACTACTGAGCACCGGTCAACGTTATACCATCAAGGACCCAGAAGAGTTTCTCTCCAACCAAGAGGCCAATCACAAAGCGACACGTGTCGACATCAGAAGCCAATCACAGCGTGACACATGTCAACATCATAAGCCAATCACAACACGACATGTGTCAATGTCAGAACAAAGCTAGAAACTCTTCTATAAAAGAAGATCATTCTCCCACAATATTTCTAAATGTCATTGGTACTAAATCATTCACTTGTACTCACTAAAGGAGAGCTTGAACCTATGTACTTGTGTAAACCTTTCATAATTAATGATGACTCCTCTACTCCGTGGACATAGCCAATCTGGGTGAACCACGTCCATCTTGTGTTTGCTTCCCTATCTCTATCCATTTACATACTTATCCACACTAAGGACCAGAGCAGTCTAGCGAAGGTCATAAACTTAATATTTTCTATTGTACCAAAGTCTTCACTGATTTTGTGCATCAACATTTGGCACCGTCTATGGGAACGACACTTATTCCCACTCTCTTCAGCTTTGCCAAGCTGGTTTCCACCATTCGTACACTTTCTTTTGACCAGGCATCCCTCTCCAACATGAGGAGCGAAGGAAGCCATAACACACAGAATGACACCCTTCTTGCACCTAGTGCGAAGCAACGAAAGAATGAAGGAAATAGGGTTGCTCTTCAAGCTAAAGTCGATGAGCTATAAGCTCAGAACAACAAGATAGCAATGAAGAATGAGGTCTTCCAGGAGCAGTATGAGAAGCTCTTTGAGACGCTCCACGAAACTAGGCGTACTCAAACACGCGAGCTCGTTGCCCCTGTGGACATCAACCATCATCTGGGTGCCCCCCAACACGGAGGGTCACCTTCCTTCGACATGGGTATCCCTGATGAGGATCGAGCTAATCATCAAAACATTGATCAACATGAGACTTCTTTCAACCCAAATGCTTCGACTCGAAGCAGGAGAAATGGAGGAAGACACCTCCTTGCAGAATGGTTGGAAGGATCGAAAGCCATTTATCGTGACTGCCGATGCTTCCTAAAGAAATGTCGAGAGAATCTCCTCCACATATGCTCGAAGATCAATGACCCAAGGGTTTCTGAAAGACTCGGTCCCATCCCACGACCCAGGCTAGCTGCCAATCTAGGGAAGGAACTACAAGTTTCAGAGGAACATGAAGGTACAGGGGACTCTAAGGTATTCCTACAGACTCGCCCTAGAAGTCAGTACCGTGAGTCCAAGGAAAAACCACACGCCCTTGCTCAAACTTTCCTACTTCCAAGAGGCGATGGAAACTTACAAAAGAAAATTCCAGTGGTACATGACTCTACTCAGGATCCCTTTGTCTTACAGCTTTTTGAGGAAGTAAACAAGTTGAAGGCCGAACGCCAGGCCGAGATACCTGACTGGAACCAACCCAGGCCTGGCCCTCTCACAAAGAGGATCCTCGACACCCCTTTCAAGCGAAGACAAAAACAAAAGCTTGGTTTACAACTCTATACTGGAAGGGATGACCCAATTGAACACTTTAACCTTTTTGAGTCCACCATGGCATATCAGATGCACACCGACGAAGAGCGATGTCTTCTCTTCCCCTTTACCCTCTCTAGCGGAGCTCTAAACTGGTATTGTCGTCTTCCACCTGAGACAGTAGACTCATTTGAGGAACTGAGGAAACTATTTGTCTCTCAACACATCTTCCAGACCGATCGCTTGCATTCTACAAATGACTTGTACACTATTCGCCAGAAGCCGGATTAGTCACTACGAGAGTATGCTGGTCACTTCAGCCATGAGTATTCTCGCTGCGCTGAGGCAGATGACAAGATCGCCCTCAAGGCCTTCACAGCAGGCCTACGTGATTGTTTCTTTAAGTACATGATCAATGCCAACATTTGGAAAACTTACTCTGAGGTGATGGCACAGGCTTACAACCACGCCTCCGCCGAAGCAAGGACATACCAAGGGAACCCCCATATGGTTAACCCCTATTAACAAGTGGGAAGTGGAAGTCAAGTTCTACCAACTGAGGAGATCTTGGCCATTCAAACACCCATTGCATCATCTCCTGCCTCATTTAGCTACTCTGCTAAGTCACCAAACGTATCTATCTCTTGGTAAGAGGAATGATTTTACTCTCAGCAAGCCCATTACAACAAGAGGGATAAAAGTTCGTATCAAGACAACCAGGGGTGAATGTACCGTCGACTATTATGACTATGGGGCCAAGCCTCACTCTTTCAAAGTGGAGGACTAGTACTGAAGGAAATGCTATTATAAGAAGGCATACACATTACAAATGTTTTGACTCTCAACTGCTTGAGATCTTTTGTCACACAAGCCATTCGGCAAATATTTAAAGAAAAGGGAATTCATACAAATTCTTCTGAGTCTTTTGCGTTCCTAGCACTGGAACACTTGGTCTACACTGACTTACCCTTATACTCCAACTCAGAGCTTCAACATGTGTACTTTGACACAAAGTATGTGATACTAAGTGTTATAACCAACATGGTTCACATATCAAAAGCATGGATCCCTTCATGCATAGCAAAACATTTATAAACATCACTCATATCAATCAACATAAACATCATACATTCCAACACATTCATACATAAACATCATACATTCCAACACATCCATACATAAGCCAACTGTGCTTCAAAAGGGTTCAACATACTTTAGGTCATTCGACACTTGCTACAATGTGCCTCGACACCTTACACTTATTCTCACCAACCAGGTGATGAAATGTGAAGAAGGAACTCATCTTCATATCATCAACCAGGTGATGAAATGTACAACCCGTACTCTAATATCATTTGGCAATTTGCCACTCATGCCACCAACCAAGTGATGAAATGTACAACCTGTACTCTCCTTCATGCCACCAATCAGGTGATGAAATGTACAACCTGTACTCTAATATCATTTGGCAACTTGCCACTCATGCCACCAACCAGGTGAAGAAGGAATTCATCTTCATGCCACCAACCAGGTGAGGAAATGTACAACCCGTACTCTCATTCGTGCCACCAACCAGGTGATGAAATGTACCCGTACTCTAATATCATTTGGCAACTTGCTACTCATGCCACCAACCAGGTGAAGAATGAACTCATCTTCATGCCACCAACCAGGTGATGAAATGTACAACCCGTGTTCTCCTTCATGCCCCCAACCAGGTGATGAAATGTACAACCCGTACTCTAATATCCATTGGTAACTTGCCACTCATGCCACCAACCAGGTGAAGAAGGAACTCATCTTCGTGTCACCAACCAGGTGATGAAATATGATGAAAGGTGATGAAGGAACTCACCTTCGTACCACCAACCAAGTGATGAAAGCAACTCACCATTCATTCCACCTACCAGAAGATGAGTGTTACAACTTGTACATGTGAACTTATAGCACTCACAAATAATCAAAAACCCTCAAGCTTGACCACTCAACTAGGGGAGCACTTATGCCCAACAAGAGTTATAGTCACCAACAAAGTCTTATTGCAAGCCAACAACAACTTCAGTGCATGGCATACGAAGATCAAGCTATTCAGCCCTCTTGCATCTGCTTCAGACATTTCTCCTCTGTAACAATGCAAACACTACAACTCGTAGAAAGCTTCACACACTCTTGATCAAGACAGTGTGAAGCAAAACCAATTTATGGTGCCAACAAGAGCTTCATCAAAAGAGTTCAACCACAACTCGTACAAAAGCTTCACATTCTTTTAATCAAGATAGTGTGAAGCAAAACCAATTTATGGTGCCAACAAGAGCTTCATCAATAGAGGGCAACCACAATTCTCAAAAGCTTCACACACTCTTGATCAAAACAGTGTGAAGCAAAACCAATTTATGGTGCCAACAAGAGCTTCATCAATAGAGGGTAGACACAATTCTCAAAAGCTTCACACACTCTTGATCAAGACAGTGTGAAGCAAAACCAATTTATGGTGCCAACAAGAGCTTCATCAAAGGAGTTCAACCACAATTCTTAAAAGCTTCACACACTCTTGATAAAGACAGTGTGAAGCAAAACCAATTTATAATGCCAACAAGAGCTTCATCAAAGGAGTTCAACCACAATTCTCAAAAGCTTCACACACTCTTGATTAAGACAGTGTAAAGCAAAACCAATTTATGGTGCCAACAAAAGCTTCATCAATGAAGGGCAACTACAACTCGTAGAAACTCGTAGAAAACTTCACACACTTTTGATCAAGACTATTCGAAGCAAATTCAATTTATATGGTTCATCCAAACCTTCGACTACTACAAGGTGTGGCTTGCATCACAATCTCTTGCTCAACAATGTGGAAGCAAAATTTGTATATGTTGTCTCTCCCACATTTTCAAATTTCTAATTTTCCCAAAAAAAAAAGAAAAAGGAAATTGGGAAATTCAACAAAGCTTCATCAATGGAGGACAACTACAAATTCTCAAAAGCTTCACACTATCTTGATCAAGATAGTCTGAAGCAAAATCAATTCATGGTACCCTACAAAGCTTCAACACAAAAGCTTCACCTACAAAGCTTCAACTCCAAAGCTTCATCTACAAAACTTCAACATAAAAGCTTCACCAACAAAAGCTTCATCAATGGAAGACAACTACAAATTCTCAAAAGCTTCACACTATCTTGATCAAGATAGTGTGAAGCAAAATCAATTCATGGTATCCAACAAAAGCTTCAACTCCAAAGCTTCACCTACAAAGCTTCAACTTCAAAGCTTCACCTACAAAGCTTCAATACAAAAGCTTCACCAACAAAAGCTTCATCAATGGAGGACAACTACAAATTCTCAAAAGCTTCACACTATTTTGATCAAGATAGTGTGAAACAAAATCAATTCATGGTACCCAACAAAAGCTTCAACTCCAAAGTTTCACCTACAAAGCTTCAACTCCAAAGTTTCACCTACAAAAGCTTCAACACAAAAGCTTCATCCAAAAAAGCTTCACCTACAAAAGCTTAACCCACAAAAGCTTGACCTACGAAAGCTTCACCCACAAAAGCTTCACCCACAAAACCCACAAAAGCTTGACCCACAAAAGCTTGACCCACAAAAGCTTCACTCACAAAAACTTGACCCACAAAAGCTTCACCCACAAAAGCTTCACCCACAAAAGCTTGACACACAAAAGTTTCACCCACAAAAGCTTCACACACTCTTGATCAAGATAGTGTGAAGCAAAATCAATTCATGGTACCTAACAAAATTTCAACCTCAAATCTTCACCTACAAAGCTTCAACACCAAAGATTCACCTAAAAAGCTTAAAATATATATATATATATATATATATATATATATATATATATTCGGAAATTCAGAAATTCGAAAATTCAAAAATTCAAAAATTCGAAAAGAAAAAAAATTGCCTAGGCCTTCTCTTCTTTGGGCCTAACAACTTTCATAACAAATATATATGAAAGAGGAGTTTTGGGCTACCACTTAGAAAGGAAAATGGTGAAGTTTTATTACTTTAGAAGCTTGGCTACGAGCAAGACACCTCCTTCGTCAACTCCCTCGACCGGAGACTTAGGGGACTCCTACCATATGTTACTGCACCTTGATACTCGGAAGTCTCACGACCACTCAGTGACTTGGATTTTTCAAGTCTCCAACCGATAAGTTTTCCTTACTCGGGAAATTAAAGGAACACTACCTCAACCTACATGTTTCACTTACAAAGCTTCAACATACAAGCTACAACAAAAGAAAAAATTCAAAGAACTTAGTGAATAAGACTTTGGTGTATTTAACACAATACGTTGAAATGAAGCAAAGCTTATTTATTGATATCTTCGATAAGTTACAAATATGTACATATACATGAGTCAAAATAAACAAACAAGAGGGACCCTTCACAAAGGTTGCTTAGGAGAAGTCTCAGCAGTCGGCAGAGCCCCAGAAAGAGAAAGCACCGGAGGGTGATCATTCAGAGCCTCAGTACTGGACAGAACCCCAGAAGGAGGATGCATTGGAGGTTGACCATTTTGAGTTTCATTACGCAGTACAGCCCTAGAAGACGAAGGCAATAAATGCCTTTGGAACAAAGCCACAAACCTTTGATGATCAAGTAAAACTGACCATCAGATTCCTGCATCTAGTCAAGCTTCCTCTTCATGTTTGTAACATAGTCATGTGCGAGCCTGTGCAACTGTTTATTCTCATGCTTGAGCCCTGAACACTGAAAGCCAGGGAATCCTTAACAGCCAACTCATCAGACCGTTTGGAAAGTAGTCTGTTATCTTTAGGAGTGAGAAGGTTCATGGCCACCACCGCAGCGGTCATATCATTCTTCATCACAGAGTCTCCAACGGTAAGAATACCAGTAGGGGATAAGAAGGATGGGTGCCATATGTTGTCTTGAAGAGACACAGCTGCCTCTTCACTAAAGTTCAAGTCAAAACGACGGTCAGATGGGCCAGACATTTTCAGAAATGATGAAGGAGAAATAAGGTCCAATAAATCTCTGAAGTACAAAAATAAGGAGAAAATTCCTACAAGCAATAACTATCTGAATGTACTTCTTGCACACAATTGGTGTCCTTATATAAAAAATGGCAACATGGTCGTTGGTTCAAAAATCGAAGAGGCACCACTTTCCACACGCAACATCAGCTCCTCGGGTACCATAAATAACTTTGCTAAAGATCTCTGACAAAGTTTACACACATAAATTTTGAAAGTTCAGCTACCCTATTATTACCCACAAGGGTAAAGGAATATCAACACTGCTTGATAACTGGAAAGTCCCTATATGTGTCAACCTCCGTGCTCCGTGGCAAGGCAGACTGGCAAAAATGCCCAACCTTTACTCACATTCGAGAAAACACTCCCAACAAGATTGCTTGCTCAAAAATCGAAGAGGCACCACTCTCTGAATCCCGAGAGCCAGACTTCCAACAAGATTACTTGCTCAAAAATCGAAGAGGCACCGCCCTCCGAATCTCGAGAGCCAGACTCCCAGCAGGATTACTTTCTAAAAAATCGAAGAGACACCACTCTCCGAATCTTGAGAGCCAGACTCCCAACATGATTACTTTCTCAAAAATCGAAGAAGCACCATTTTCTGAATCTTGAGAGCCAAATCCCTGACAGGATTGCTTGTTCGAAAACCGAAGAGGCACCGCTCTCCGAACTTCGAGAGCCAGATTTCCTTGGATAAAGCTTGTCTTCAATCTTCACACGCAACATCAGCTTTCCAGATATCACAGACCACTTTTTCAAAATGCTTTGACAAAGTTAAAACACGTGAAGCTTGCAGCTCCCACTACATTGCTATGACCAAAAAGGGTAAAGGAATAGCATTACTACTTTTTGTTAGTGAGACTTCTATATATGTCGACCTCTATCCTTCACGGACAAGCAGACCTGCAAAAATGCTCAACCCTTCCTCATATCTGAGAGGGCACTCCCAACGAAACCTCTCTAAATACTCAGCTTTCTTCCCCCCCCCAATAATACCTATGCAAACCAGCCACAACAGAGCAAGAGTATCTCATATCATCAGGGTCAAAAGCAAGAGTATCTCATATCATGCTTTTTCCCTTTCTTTTCCTTTGTCATTGTTCTTACCTGCAAGACAAGGAGAAAGAGAGCAATGAGTCAGCACTTGGAATCAAGCTTCCAATCAGGAACTGATTACCTGAAACCTCTTACCTGATTACTTACCTAGCATTGCTCTTGAGTACTTATCTTCAACATCTTATTCTTCTAGAGAATATACCACATCTTCCTGAGGAACAGATAGGGCAAGTGAGAAGGATACAAGTAAGCATGTAGAGACAAGCATAACAGAATACGTGCCGATACATCCACTACTTTGTCAACAGCAAAAATATCTCATATCACCAAGGTCGAACGTACTCTAGATTTGATGAACTTGTTTTGACCCTCAAATTCTTAAGTCAGCCTTATACTCTGGAAGAAACCGGAAAACCCTCCCGCCCAGATCAAGAATAAGCCTGTGGAAAGTTACTTCTTCAAAAGCAAAAGTATTTCATATCATCTCTTCTCATTTTTCTTCTATTTATCCTTCATGCTGCCTGCAAGATAGGGAGAATGAGAACAATCAGCCGGAACTCGAAATCAAACTTCTGATCTGGGATTGGTTGCTTGGAGCTCTGATTGCTTACCTTGTCTGTCACCTCTTTCGGCAAATCTCATAGCTCGGCGACTTAGGGTACTCCTACTACATGGTTTGTATCGCGCTTGACCAAGCCTGAAATTACAAGTAAGCTTCAAGTGAAATTGATACATTACTTTGTGCATCTCCACCGGTTAAAAATACCACCCTTGGATGGAGGAAGAGTACTTCCAGAAAAGATGCCACATTTACCTATGAGACAGATAAGGCAAGTGAAAACAATACCACACTTCGATACTTAGAAGCTTCGTGATTACTCAGTTGCTTGGATCTTGCAAGTCCCCAACCGATGAGCTTCCCTCACTCGGGAACTTAGGGGAGTACTGTTTGTACCATACTTAACCAATCCCGAAACTACTGAGCACCGATCAACGTTATACCGTCAAGGACCCAAAAGAGTTTCCCTCCAACCATGAGGCCAATCACAAAGTGACATGTGTCGACATCATAAGCCAATCACAGCGCGACACGTGTCAACATCAGAAGCCAATCACAACACGACATGTGTCAATGTCAGAACAAAGCTAGAAACTCTTCTATAAAAGGAGATCATTCTCCCACAATATTTCTGAATGTCATTGGTACTAAATCATTCATTTGTACTCACTAAAGGAGAGCTTGAACCTATGTACTTGTGTAAACCCTTCATAATTAATGAGGACTCCTCTACTCCGTGGACGTAGCCAATCTGGGTGAACCACGTACATCTTGTGTTTGCTTCCCTATCTATCCATTTACATACTTATCCATACTAGTGACCGGAGCAGTCTAGCGAAGGTCACAAACTTAACATTTTCTATTGTACCAAAGTCCTCACTGATTTTGTGCATCAACAAACTACACCCCCAAATTAACTACACCCTTAGGTTCAATTCTCGTCAAAAGTGATTTCTAACCAAATTATTATGGCTAACTCACTGTGAGGTTTAACCCACTTTCTCACTCCATATTGTAAATAATATCAAAAATTAAAAAAAATGATCATAGAATTTGTTAAAAATGCATACCATGTTGCTAGAGAGTGGGTTCAACCAAGCACAAATGGAGCCATACAATTTGAGTTGTATAATTTTTGGAGTTAATAAAGCGCATGATATAATTATGATAAATTTTGAAGTAAATAGAACTCATTGTTGAAATCATCTTCGACAACTTTATGTTGATTTTGATATTTATTATATTACGTTTAAAACAGTAAGCAACTATATTTAGGTAGAGGTAGGCCTGGCAAACGGGTCGTGTCTATCGTTTTCGTGTAACATCTATTATCTTAACGAGTCGTGTCGTGTCACACCCGTTATCTTAACGGATCCTTAACAGGGTAAAGTGACCCGACCCGTTATGACCTGTTAAGAAAAATATATTTTTTTCTTAAATTTGCACATACCACACATTGCCACATAAATATTATTTCAAAACATTAAAACACATTTGTCGTTTAAGTACTACATCTAGACTCGAAAATAAGAGCATAAAAAACAAACATCCATACACTACTAGTCTATTACAAAATATTAAATGTACAAGGATATGCAAAATGAAAGAGTTTTTGTTTTCAAGGTTGTGAAGCCTTTCTCAAAAGTTTAAATATTGCCAATGGAACTCAAAGCTTGCATGTTATTCCTTTTATAAAATCCTCAATTGTCATCGATCATCATGACATAAGATTTTGTGGTATCCACTAGTGTAAATATTTTAAATTGAAGATCGAATTCATTCATTGTATTCATATAGGGTCACGGAGTGTAGCTGTAAAAAATTATCAAAATCGGAGTTAAAAGAACCGTTAAATCGTGATTTTTCGTTGATAACCGTCGAAAAGTTTTGTCTCATTACTTGATTTCTGAATGTTTATTTTTTGAGATTTTTGGTGTATGCGATCTTGAAGAATATGCAAACAAGTTTGACAGTTGGATCGTTGAAATTAGTTTCGTAGAATGCGTATCCCATCAAAACGATAGATTCACTAACACTTAGTTTATTGGGTAAAGTACAAAAATGTACCTCAACTATTGGTGTCACGACACTTTCATACCTCATCTTTTAAAATTGACAATGTCATACCTCGTCTTTAGAATTTGGTCCAATGTTATAAATTCCGTTAGCCTGACCGTTAATTTGTCAGTTAAATGCTGACGTGGCTTGATCCAGACCCCACTTTCTATTAAAAAATTAAAAAAAAAATTAAAAAAACTAAAAAAATATTTTAATATTTTTAAAATATTAAAATAATAAAGAAAAGTTAAAAAAAAAACAAAAACAAAAAAAAAAGCAACCCCCTGTGCGTCCTTCTCTCTTCTCCCCCATCCCACCACCCCTCATCTACCTGCTGCAAGCCTACAACAAAGAAAACAGAAAAGGTCATACCCAGTGCACAAGGCTCCCGCTTTACGCAGGGTCTGGGAGAGGTGAATGTCGGCTAGCCTTACCCCCATTTATGGAGAGGCTGCTCCCAAGTCTCGAACCCGAGACCTACCGCTCATGGGCGAAGGCACTTGCCATCGCACAAAGAAAACAGAAGAAGAAAGAAAAATAATAATAATTCGTCCCTTCCCCCCCCTCGCGTCCTTCTCTTTTCTCCCCCATCCCCTCCCACCCCCTCTTTTCCCACACCCAAGCCCCTACCTGCAACCCCGAAAAAAGAAAAAAAAAAAACAAATTCCTAGTTCGTCTTCCCCTCGCATCCACCATCCGCACTTACCCTCGCACCCACACCCTGTGGAATCGGCCTTTTTTTCTTCTTCTTCCTCTTCCTTCTTTCTGGGTTGCAGGGGGTTGGGTTTGGTTTGGGTTTTTTATTTTTTATTTGTCTTCTTCTTCTTCCTCATCCTTCTTCTTCTTTATGGGTTGTAGGGAGTTGGGTTTGTTTTGGGGGGGACAAACTGGGTTGGGTTTGTTTTTTTTTTTTCTTCTTCTTCTCCTCCTCCTTCCTCCTTTTTCTTCTTCTTCTTCTTCGCCGCCGGGGGGGGGGTGTTGGGGGTTGAAGGGTTTCCACCTTCGCAGGGGGAGGTTGGGGGTTGATGGGTTTTCAATTTTTTTTTTCGGTTGAAGATGAAGATAGGGAGAGAGAGAAGGGGGGAGGGGGGTGGAAGGGACAAACATGATTTTTTTTTGTTTTTTTACTTTTATTTATTATTTTAATATTTTAAAAATATTAAAATATTTTTTTTAATTTTTTTTTAATTTTTTAATAGAAAGTGGGGTTTGGATCAAGACACGTCAGCGTTTAACTGACAAATTAACAGCCAATCTAACGGAAGTTATAACATTGCACCAAATTCTAAAGACGAGGTATGACATTGTCAATTTTAAAAGATGAGGTATGAAAGTGTCGTGACACCAATAGTTGAGGTAGTTTTTTGTACTTTACCCTAGTTTATTTATACTTTCATTAAGTATAGCATAAGATTTTGCGGTATCCACTAGTGTAAATATTTTAAATTGAAGATCGAATTCATTCATTGTATTTATATAGAGTCAAGGAGTATAGTTGTAAAAAATCATCAAAATCGGAGTTAAAATAACCGTTAAATCATGATTTTTCGTTGATAACCGTCGAAAAGTTTTGTCCCGTTACTTCATCTCTGAATGTATGTTTTTTTGCAATTTTTGGTGTATGCGATCTCGAAGTATATACAAACATGTTTGACGGTTGGATCGTTGAAACTAGTTTCGTAGAATGCGTATCTCATCAAAATAATAGATTCACTAACACTTAAGAGTTTATTCATACTTTCATTAAGTATAACATAAGATTTTGTGGTATCCACTAATGTAAATATTTTAAATTGAAGATCGAGTTCATTCATTGTATTCATATAGGGTCAATGAGTTTAGGTGTAAAAAATTATCAAAATTGGAGCTAAAATAACCGTTAAATCATGATTTTTCGTTGATAACTGTCAAAAAGTTTTGTCCCGTTACTTGATCTTTGAATGTTTGTATTTTGCGATTTTTAGCATATGCAATCTCGAAGCATATTCAAACAAGTTTGACGGTTTGATCGTGGAAATTAGTTTCGTAGAATGCGTATCCCATCAAAATAATAGATTTACTAACACTTAAGAGTTTATTCATACTTTCATTAAGTATAACATAAGATTTTGTGGTATCCACTAGTGTAAATATTTTAAATTGAAGATCGAGTTTATTCATTGTATTCATATAGGGTCAAGGAGTGTAGCTGTAAACAAATCATCAAAATCGGAGTTAAAATAATCGTTAAATCGTGATTTTTCGTTGATAATTGTTGAAAAGTTTTGTCCCGTTACTTGATCTCTGAATGTTTGTTTTTCGAAAATTTTGGCGTATGCGATCTTGAAGCATATTCAAACAAGTTTGATGGTTGGATCGTTGAAATTAGTTTCGTAGAATGCGTATCTTATCAAAACGATAGATTCACTAACACTTAGAGTTTATATATAATTTCATTAAGTATAACATAAGATTTTGCAGTATCCACTAGTGTAAATATTTTAAATTGAAGATCGAGTTTATTCATTGTATTCATATAGGGTCAAGGAGTGTAGCTGTAAAAAAATCATGAAAATCGGAGTTAAAATAACCGTTAAATCGTGATTTTTCGTTGATAACCGTCAAAATGTTTTGTCCCGATACTTGATCTCTGAATGTTTGTTTTTTGTAATTTTTGGCGTATGCAATCTCGAAGTATATACAAACATGTTTGACAGTTGGATCATTGAAACTAGTTTCGTAGAATGCATATCCCATCAAAACAATAGATTCACTAACACTTAAGAGTTTATTCATACTTTCATTAAGTTCACTAGTGTAAATATTTTAAATTGAAGATCGAGTTCATTCACTGCATTCATATAGGGTCAAGGAGTTTAGTTGTAAAAAATCATCAAAATCGGAGTTAAAATAACTGTTAAATCGTGATTTTTGCGTTGATAGCCATCGAAAAGTTTTGTCCCATTACTTGATCTTTGAATGTTTTTTTTTTTTTTTTTGCGATTTTTTGCTGATTCGATCTCGAAGCATATACAAACAAGTTTGACAGTTGGATCGTTGAAATTAGTTTCGTAGAATTCATATTCCATCAAGTTCAATGGTGTATATACATTTATTAAGTAGATTTAAATTTATTTATTTTGTACATATAATAAGAAATTGAATGATATGTATATTTAAGCCGATCCAATGGTCACCAATTTTTAATATTTAATTTAATACATATATATATATATATATATAATTATTATAGTTTTTAGGGGTATACAATTGTTAAATTAATATATATAATTATTATAGTTTTTTTTTTTGGTTATAAAATTATAAAATTAATATTTTGCTTATCGTGTATCGTGTTATCCACATGTATACCCGAACCAACCAGTTATCTTAACAAGTGCTTATTAGGTTACCCGATAACGACCCAATTCGTTATCGTGTCGACCCGAACACCTGTTAATTTCGTGTCGTGTCGTGTCAGGAATTGACAGGCCTAGGTAGAGGTGTTCAGCCTGATTCCACCCTCAAATCGGAACCGAGAAAATATCAACAATTCGGGTCGGTGTGGTTTTACCTAAATTTATTACTAAAATCGTACGGTTCGCTTCACGACGGTTCCAATTCAATTCATGCTGATTTACGGCTCCGAATACTAAATCATTTGAATCTTGCAAACATATATTTAGAGTACATAAAAAGGTCAAAGGATTTTTATAGTAAAAGATAGTAATTGGATCACACAACAAAGAACATGCATGACTAATCATAAAGAATGATAAACTACAATAGAAGAAGATTTAAAAAGTTAAATGGCACCAAAACTTTACAAAGTTAATGAATATTATTCATATCAACAATTCACAAAACATAACACACATAACTAACAAATTTAGCTTATCAAATCCATTATGGTTACTAATTTAACAATCTAGAAACAAAAGACCGAAGCATTCTTATTAAGTAACATGATAAAACGGTTGAAATTCACAAAATTTTCAAAACTAAAACGGTTGAAATTCACAAAATTTTCAAAACCCAATTAATTATTTATATTCACAGTTCGGTTCTATTCTAAGCAGTTTTGCCAACATGAAAACCGGAACCGGTATAAACGGTTCGGTCTGATTGTTGAACCTCTATTAACTATTTTTTTTGTCAACACGGTTTTTTACGGTTTATTTTATCGCGGTTCGATTCAGTTTCGCTATTTGCCCACCCCTATATTTAGGTACGTTCTTTGAAAGAACACTTTAATGAATATTTGCCCAAGTGAGAGAATAAAAGAAAATTTGAGCTTCACAATCAGTAACTTGTTTGTAATAAGTTATTGAATTCTAATCATACTGGTTTTGCGTTGAAGGGTGACATACACGTATCTATTATTCCATCTTTCATGAATTATGCTAATAAGTATTGGTGGTTGACGAAATTAAATTGAATCATGACTAAAAGGATAACAACATGTTTAGATTGCACGAATATGTACCTGGTGTGTATGTATTTGTTAATCTTTATGTACCTATGTGTATGTATTTGTTAATCTTTCTTGTTGCCTATACTCAATTCCAAATGCTTTAATTGGTCAGTTGTTAGTCCTTTTAACAGGATTTCGAGGCTAATAGCACTTAGAGTTAATATGGATTAATTTATTGGTCTTATTGATTCATACTTAATTGTTGTCAAATTGTATCATTTTGTATGTTAATGGTGAATGATTCAATGATTCATATAACTTTCATTAAGATTGTAGAGAAAAGGAAAAAATAAAAATAAAGACGACAATTTTGTGATGACATGCATTTGTATTAACTGACTGAGTAAGGTTTTTTTTAACCCAAAATCATGGTTTTGGTTTGTATTGATCTGCAATTAAGTTATGATATAGAAAATTAGTAGAAGTTTTAGTTTCAATATTAATTTGCCTTACATGTTGCACATTAACCTATAATATAATATTAGCCGTAAGGATTCTTTTCTGATTTGCTTAAAGGATATGTGCAATTAAGAAACCTTGTGGGTTACCTGTAAGAATAATTAGCTAATTGTGCTGCTATGAGAGAAGTCTTTTAGAAGTTAGGTTCTTGATTGCTAGGTTAGTGGGAGCATTCAAATGTTAAATACGACCCATGATTGCTATTAATGTTAATTAATTACAATTATGCTTATGCATATGCCTGATGGCTTAGTGTCACAATGTCATACACTGCCATATTATCTGTCGTATTATTGCAGAGCAAGAGACCAAGCAACTAATGAAAGCAATTGGCAAGTAATCCAATTTTCGAGCTTTACTTTCTTTGGTTTTAGTAGAAGCTAGCCATGTCCTCCCCTCCCCTACTCTCTCAGAATGCCACCCTAGCATCCCAAACCAATTGGTTCGGTGGCATTCTGAGTGCAAGAAAGTCTCTCGCTCCTACTCTATTGCCTTTAAATAATATAAATAAGAAAACAGATACACACATTTTGGAGCAACTAGCAGCTCGGCTCTACGAATTAACTAAGCACCAAATCGCTTGCAACAACAAAACTGTTTGTCACAACTCCAAGAGAATAATTCTATTACTTAAGTCTCAATTTATCCTCGAGCTCTTCCGCCTTCCCCGTCACTTCTTTTTAACCCGGTCAGCTCTACCTCCCTATTCATTTCCAGTCTTATGCAGAATCACCTTTGTCTCCCTTAGTCTTGCCTGTCGTTTGAAATGACTGAATTTAACCGCGGCGGTACTTGTGCCAACCAAACTAGCTAGCTCATTATCTAAGCCTAAAGAAGTGCGTGCTAGTTCCATGTAGCCACTCCATTATGGACCCAATTGAGTAAACCTGTAAACGGGTCAGTTTTTATGAGTTTGGGTCGGTTTAAGTGCGACCCGTTAAGTTAGTGGATCATTCAAATCCAATCAATTAATCCAATTAGTCATCCAAATTTAAACCATTAAGCTAATAGGTCATCTGTTTCATCCAGTAACACCCATTAGCAATATTTTTTTATTTATTTTTTATTTTGCATTTTGTTCCAAATTACATTCTAACCCGATGCTCATATTGGAACGCGAGTAGCCTTTTACCAGGTGCCATATAGGCTGGTTAGTTCCATGCAACACCGTACCAGGTAGTTTGATGTCATCTTCAAGTTGATAAAAACTGTAAAAAGCAAGAAATTTGAGGTGATTTATTGCCTAATGTGTCGGCCAGATGATAAGGTAAATAATTTAGATTTTATTCCAAGAAAATAGTTCTCTTTTTTGTACTTGTTGTTTACTTCATCAAATCCTTTCATGGCGCTTTGTTTACAGCATCATATGCTATGGAAATGGAAGGAAACATGGATTAAGTTTTTCTTTTAATGAAATTACAGAAATATTTTCAACGCATTCGGAGAAGATCCAAAATGACCCGTAAAATAACAGGTTATTAACAGAGATTTCCGTTAACGATCCGAACTATTAAGCATCCACCAAATGTTAACTTTAACGAGTGCATTGGGTTGGGTTAATGGATTGGTTCTAAAATGCCACCCCTACAATCGAGGCTGATAACCACACAAGACATCCATAAATGGACTTTGCGTCATCCATCCGATGACCATCTCCACTGTGACTTTCACCCACTGGAACAAAGGCGAGCCAAGCTAATGCATAAGCACTTCTTGGGTTAAGTTGCGCCAGTGATTGGACTATCACAAGCTTCATCAAAGTTGAACTTGAAAATTGACGCTTGTGGAGGTTGGACAACCATAAATATTATGTTAATTAATTAATTTCTTTTATGTGATATTGCGTTGCAGACAAAGGTGGAATAAGCACGATCAACTACCCAAAGAGGCAGCAGACTGCAATTCCATTCATTTAGGAGTCGCTCGAATTGTTGTCACAAGAAATTTGCTTAAGGAGTTTGTCAACAAAGCACTAGAAACGCAAAGAAAGTTTCTTAAATGGCAGCCTGCCTACTCTTCTGATCATGACAGTCGAGAAATCCCAGCAGCAGTGTATGAGTTGGAAGACCAGAAAGGATGCTCCCAAAATTCCAAGAGAAATTCCTCCAAGTTGTTCACTTCCGGCTGCTCAAGATCTGCTCGTGAAGGAATTTTCAATCACCATGGACCTACGAGTGGCTTGATCCCTCAAAAGGGATACGTAGGCAATTTAGGTCTTTACCTAAATGCAGGCATATAACTAAACAAATACAACAATCCTCATATTCCATATTTTCTTCATGTTAGAATCAAAGGGGTTTCTTGTGACAAAAGATTGTAATTAAGAAGCGTTAGTCTTGAATGGGTCATACTCAAAATAATAAAACCCTCCGCCACGAGAAATAAAGGGTGAAATTGTGTTGGATTTATTTCGTTGCATTACGTACAAATTTTTTTAACACTTGCTTAGAGAAGTGAGTTACCAAACTTGTCCACCATTAGAGCAATCCATTATTGTTTCGTAACGTTTTCCACATCTATGACAACCATCATGAGGCGAAAAATTTCGCTTGGATTGGAGACGTTCTTAGCGCAAGGTAATATTTGGTGACAAGCTTTCCACAAATGAGAAATAACAGGATTGGGACGAGAAACTTTGACACCAGGTTGCCTGATATTGTTGGAAAATATTAGGGCCTGTTTGGTATCCTATTTGAAATTTTTTAGCATTTCTCAAAACATTTCTTGAAAACAATTTTCTAAAACTTGATTGGTTTGCAATTTAAAATTTTTACATGTTACGACTTAAACTAGATAAAGAGATCTAAAAAGAGAGGATCGTAGGAGAGGGAGAAAGAAGAGAGAGCAGGAAAGAAAGTAAGAGATGATTGAAGGAAAGAGAAAGAAGAGAGAGGATTGGACGAGATAGAGAAGAAGAGGAGTGAGAGAATGAAGAGAACGGATTGGAAGAGAGACAAAAAAGGTCAAAAAAAAAGAGAGAAAGAAGAAAAGAGAGAGATATATTTGGAGTGAGAGAGGATGAGGGAGAAAAGAAATGAGTGAGTTTAAGTTTAAAAACTCTAAAAACTCACTTTTTATGTTTTTAGAAAATAAACTATATTTTTGAATTAGTCTTGAGTTTAGTTTTTGAAAATAGTCCTATCAAGCAAGTTTTTAAGATCTAAAACTTGAAAATTGTTTTTGAGTTTGAAAAGTTGGATTCAAGTAGAGTACCAAACAGACCCTTAGTATTTTTGGTTTATTTGAATGTTTAGTTTTCTGGGCTTAGCCCGTTAGCATTAGGGTTTCGGTTTCTTACCTTTTAGGGTTAGGGTTAGGGTTATGGTTAGTTTATTATAAATATCATGCTCGTAATTTAGTTTGAGAACAAGTCATTCACAATGTAGCCTTTAGGGTTTTGTAGCCGTTTTGGCATTCTCGTTTGTTTAATAATATTCTTATTTTGTTAGTCTTATTCGTTGCACACTCTGATATTCAACTTGGTATCAGAGCAGGTTCAATCTTTCGGGATTTGATCTGCTTTGGTTGTTATCAGTTTTCGGCTAGTATGTTGCTTCTGTCCTGTTGTTGTTTGGGTTTAGTTTGATACTAAAAAAAAAAAAATTGATAAAGCTTTGTCGTGCTTCACCGTTTTCTGCATCAGATCACCAGCAAGCTGTGCCTGCAAGCACGCCGTCGCACCACCATCTACTGCCGCCGCTTGAACCCACCTTCAACCTTGATCCATCACTGTCTTTCTCACTATCCACCATTTGTTTTGACGAAGCCCAGATTCGAGAACCCAAACTCGGATCGAGTTCTTCTTTGCCCTGCACTCTGCCTACACTCGTACACGTAGTCGACTTCCATGAGTCGAATCTGTCAACCCTTGGATCATTGCTGTTGTTTCTAATCTGCAGGCTCGTACACCATGAACTAGACTCGTGAACCCAATCTGCACGCTGCCGCTGCAACTAGAAACCCAGCACATCTGCTGTTCAAATCTACCCCGCCGCCAAGCCTGCAACCACACCTCGGAGTTTGAGTTCAGAATGTTGGTCTGCAAATGTTTTACGCCCAGATTGCCACCTGCTACTGCACCCTTGAACGCTGCTGTTGAAACATGCTCCAGCTTCAACCTGCGAGTTTGTATTCGCCAGTCTAGAAACAAAAAGAAGAAAAAAAAGAGAAAAGAAAAAGCAAAAAAGAAAGTGGATTGTCCGTGGAGAGTTAAGAAACCGCTTGCAATTACTGAGACTAATCCACCGAAAGTATTGGCTGTGTTGACTCTGGAATTAGCTACAACTGACTGTGTCGACGACTTCACTTTGGTTGGTAATGCATGCATGTCCCTGTTCCTGTCTGCATAGCGGAGTGGCCTGTCTGCCTGTCTGTTTGTCCGCATAGCGGAGCCGGCCTGTCTGCTTGTCTGTCTGCCTGTCTGCCTCGATGCTTGCCTGCCTGTCCGCCTAAAGGAGTCTGCATCCACATCTGCTTGTTTGCAAACCCATGTCGTATACCGCCATGAGTTTGACCGGATGAGGGGGGGTGTTGGAAAATATTAGTATTTTTGGTTTATTTGAATGTTTAGTTTTCAGGGCTTAGCCCGTTAGCATAAGGGTTTCGGTTTCTTACCTTTTAAGGTTATGGTTAGGGTTAGTTTATTATAAATAGCATGCTTGTAATTTAGTTTGAGAACAAGTCATTCACAATGTAGCCTTTAGGGTTTTGTAGCTGTTTTGACATTCTCTTTTGTTTAATAATATTCTTATTTTGTTAGTCTTGTTCCTTGCGCACTCTGATATTCAACTAGATGTGGATGCAAGCCTCTAAATTCCGATGCCGATGCCGATACCAATGCCGATACCGATACCGATGCCAATACCAATACCAATGCCAATGCCAATTTCCGATACCAATTTCAATACGAAATTTCATCGATGCAAGTGCAAACTGATTCTTGATTCTTGCTAGAAAACTGATTCTAATTCCTACTGGCTAGTGTTGAGAGTATGGAAATAACCCATCACTAAACGTACGAGATTTTCCATATCTCAATTGTAACAACAAACGAACAACGCCAAAAAAATTCTGGTAGATACCCCAAACTTCAAAACAAAGCCAACAACTTGTGTAACTATATTACAGTTCAAAACCTTTGTAAATCCCACCTAGCTCAATGAAATTTCATTTTTATCAACCCACCAAAATACCTTTCACCTAGCTCA
This sequence comes from Malus sylvestris, assembly GCF_916048215.2. Classification (NCBI taxonomy): domain Eukaryota; kingdom Viridiplantae; phylum Streptophyta; class Magnoliopsida; order Rosales; family Rosaceae; genus Malus; species Malus sylvestris. The sequence continues at coordinate 43,681,310 of NC_062274.1, forward strand.
AGTAATTAGGAGCATGTTTAATATTCTTTTTGGATTCAATATTTAGTTTTTGAAAACGATGAATGCATCTAAATAACTATGTTCTTATTAGTTTCAAAAACAAATAATGGATTGAATATTTAGTTTTTGAAAACGATGAATGCATCTAAATTACTATTAGCTAAAGATCAAAACGCTTTCTAACCCAAAATAGGTAATTTATTTGTAATGATTTGTCTCCATCACGATATGAAAAGAAACTTGAGCTATGACTAAGTACTCTAAACAAGAGTTCACATAGCTAGCCTAAGAAAGAAAATGTAAACTGTCACACATAGGTAGCCTAGGTTCTTTGTGAGATTCAAACATTGAAATCAACTACCCTAAACAAGAATCAACGCATAGCTAGTCTTTGTTCCCTTCCCACTGTGAGAGTCAATGCATAAACATATAGCAATACATCAATAGGCATTAGCTAGGCAGTCTCGGAGATCGTTCTTTTCTTATACAAGCGATAGTGGAGAAGAGAATAATCAAACCTAAAGCCTAAATAATTTAAATATCGTTGTACGCAATAACATATAGTTGATCTAAATCTAAAACTATCCATCCATATTTTTCAACATTTTGTTAATAACTTGACATCTTGTTACTTGATTCGGAAGAAGTACATAGAAGTATGTCGCAATCGAACATTCTGAACTTACCAATTGGAAAGAATCATAAAAATATTGATATAGGAAAAGTGGGTGAGAGCAAGAAAATACATGCAAGTGGTACAGTGAAGCGTAGTGGACTTGACTCACAAAGTCATGCTACATGAAATTGAACCCTCTCTGGACCGACCATTGGCATATTGATCTCTTTTAGACTAGTAAAGAACACCGACAAATACGAATGAACAATCCACAAAAAGGGAAAATTTTCATGATATCTAACGTGGTTGTTTTTTCAACCATCAGCCGATATTACTAGTCTAAACTACACACTAAAGAAGAACAAAGGTTTGAATTCGAGAAATAATTGGTTGGCGAGAATGCGCTATCAATCAAAGCTACCCACCACTGCATTTTTGTTTAATAATAATGGGAATTCATTTATAATGAATTCAGATCCTCTCTAGATTTGTTTCCGGATCCTCGAGATTAAAAATCTTGTGTCCAGGAATTAAGTTTAATTTCTTTTACTTATTTCACGCAAACGAGGTTTTGGTGGAGACATCTTTCTTCCTCTCTTCCTTCGTCCTTCATAATCACGCCTCCGCCTGTTCTATCTCAATTCTGAATCCTTTCTCCCAAATGTCATAACACCGTCCACTGTTGGCGGCGAAAGAGCTGGAAACCAAAGGACAACACCGAGTTTGTGGCTCTGGTTCTCTCCAATATTAAACAACCAACAAAGAATCTGCATTTCGTTGATTTTTTAGATGCAAATTCTTCTATCTTCTCCCTCCCTCTCTCTGCTCCCTCTCTTCAAATTTGTACGTTATAACCAGCCCAATCAACAAGTACTAAATAGGGTTTGGGTGACAATTAAAAGAAAAAAATATAAAAAAAAAATACAGTATTAAAGTGCAGTTGGCTTTTTGTATGTGAAATCATAATTTCTCCATTGAAAGCATTAGGCATCAGAGAGGAAGAAAAGAGAATGATATGGACGGAAAGAGAAGGAACAAAAAGGTGTGCTACATCTGACAAACGAAAACAAAATACAAAAATTTACGTGAACAGCTAGAATTAAACGGTCAACAGCCTCTAAGGATCCGAAGAGGATCCGACTCCATTCATAATCTGCAAATTCTAACTTATCCATATCTGACTAATAAAATACTTTTATGTACCAACTAGGGTATAATATTTTGTATTTAATTAGGTGTCTCGAGCTACTTAGTACTACGGTATAATAGTATTTCTCTTCACTTGTGAGAGGTTTTAGGTTCGATTCTCATCAAAGACGAATTTGAATCACATTATTACTAACTCAGTATGAGGAGACGTTGAATTTTCAAAACTCACCATTTTGAACTTTCATGAGGCATGGACCAAAAGTAAAAGGCCAGTATATTTTAAGTCCCTGTTTAGAAATATTAAACAATGATAAGTTTTCTTTGCCATTTGGTGTAAACGTACACGTTAGCTTATTTAAAGGTCTAACGCTTACTACATTTTCAATTTAATGAAAGATCAAACAATCAATCCAACTAAAAGCATAAATTATTTCAATTTTTTTTTTGTCAAACGATATATTTTATTGGATTAGATGTTAGATAAGCCACTGACGGGATTTGAACATACGTTTTCATGCAAGAGCTCAACACATTTCCACCATTGTGGTATGTTTGTACCATACTTGACCAATCCCGAAACTACTGAGCACCGGTCAACATTATACCGTCAAGGACCCAGAAGAGTTTCCCTCCAACTAGGAGGCTAATCACAGCGCGACACGTTTTGACATCAGAAGCCAATCATAGCGCGACACGTGTCAACATCAGAAGCCAATCATAGCGCGACACGTGTCAACATCAGAAGCCAATCACAACACGACATGTGTCAATGTCAGAATGAAACTAGAAACTCTCTTCTATAAATAGAGATCATTCTCTCACAATATTTCCTAATGCATTTGTACTAAATCATTCACTAGTACTCACTAAAGGAGAGCTTGAACCTATGTACTTGTGTAAACCCTTCACAATTAATGAGAACTCATCTACTCCGTGGACATAGCCAATCTGGGTGAACCACGTACATCTTGTGTTTGCTTCCATGTCCCTCTCCATTTACATACTAATCCACACTAGTGACCGGAGCAATCTAGCGAAGGTCACAAACTTAACACTTTCTGTTGTACCAAAGTCCTCACTGATTTTGTGCATCAACATTTGGCGCCGTCTGTGGGAACGACACTTATTCTCACTCTCTTCAGCTTTGTTAAGCTGGTTTCCACCATTCGTACACTCTCTTTTGACCAAGAATCCCTCTCCAACATAGGGAGCGAAGGAAGCCACAACACACAGAATGACACCCCTCTTGCACCTAGTGCGAAGCAACGAAAGAAGGAAGGAAATAGGGTTGCTCTTCAAGCTAAAGTCGATGAGCTAGAATCTCAAAACAACAAGATAGCAATGAAGAATGAGGTCCTCCAGGAGCAGTATGAGAAGCTCTTTGAGACGCTCCACGAAACTATGTGTACTCAAACACGCGAGCTTGTTGCCCCTGTGGACATCAACCATCATCCGGGTGCCCCCCAACACGGAGGGTCACCTTCCTTCGACATGGGTATCCCTGATGAGGAGCGAGCTAATCATCAAAACATTGATCAACATGAAATTTCTTTCAACCCAGCTGCTTCGACCCAAAGCAGGAGAAGTAGAGGAAGACACCTCCTTGCAGAAGGGTTGGAAAGATCGAAAGCCGTTTATCGTGACTCCCGAGACTTCCTAAAGCAACGTCGAGAGAATCCTCTCCACATATGCTCGAAGATCAATGACCCAAGGGTTTCTAAAAGACTCGGTCCCCTCCCACGACCCAAGCTAGCTGCCAATCTAGGGAAGGAACGACATGTCCTAGAGGAACATGAAGGTACAGAGGACTCTGAGGTATTCTAATAGACTCGCCCTAGAAGTCAGTACGGCGAGTCCAAGGAAAAATCACACGCCCTTGCTCAAACTTTCCTACTTCCAAGAGGCGATGGAGACTTACGAAAGAAAATCCTAGTGGTACATGAGACCCCCTTGTCCTACAACTCATTGAGGAAGTAAACAAGTTGAAGGCCGCACGTCAGGCCGAGATACCTGACTGGAACTAACCCAGGCATGGCCCTCTCACAAGGAGGATCTTTAACACCCCCCTTTAAGCGAAGACAAAACAAAAGCTTGGTTTACAACTCTATACTGGAATAGAGGACCCAACTGAACACCTTAACCTCTTTGAGTCTACCATGGCATATCGGATGCACACTGACGAAGAGCGATGTCTTCTCTTCCCTTCCACCCTCTCTGGCGAAGCTCTAAACTAGTATTGCCGTCTTCCACATGAGACAGTAGACTCATTTGAGGAACTGAGGAAATTGTTTGTCTCTCAACACATCTTCCAGACCGATCGCTTACATTCTGCAGATGACTTGTACACTATTCGCCAGAAGACGGATGAGTCACTACGAGAGTATGCTGGTCGTTTCAGCCATGAGTATTCTCGCTGCGCTGAGGCAGATGACAAGACCGCCCTCAAGGCCTTCACAGCAGGCCTACGTGATTGTTTCTTCAAGTACATGATTAATGATAACACTTGGAAGACTTACTCTGAGGTAATGGCATAGGCTTACAACCATGCCTCCGCCAAGGCAAGGACATATCAAGGGAAACCCCCCACAACCACCCCTTATCAGCAAGTAGGGAGTGGAAGCCAGATCAAACCAAATGAGAAGACCTCGACCTTCCAAACGGCAGCGGTGCCTCCCCTGCCTTACTTAATACTTTGCCAAGTCAACAGACATATCAATCTTAGGGCAAAAGGAAAGATTTCCATCCTCACCAATCTCATTTTAGTAAAAAGAGTAAGAGACACTACCGCGATAACCAAGGGTATCGCCACGATAATCCCCGACCCCAGGCAGTCAACATAGTGGGTCAAGCACGTGTCAGGACAACCCCTACCCCGAGGTACGAGGCATACACACCTTTGAACACCACATGCGTGGCCATTTACCCCAGCATAGCACACTTGATACCGAAGCCAAAGTTGAGGCACCTGGATTACAAGCCCACGAAGAACACGGGCACGTTTTACTATTACCATGAGCATAACGGCCATGACGGCGAGAAGTGTATCACCCTTCGTGATCATATTGAAGCTTTGGCATGTGAAGGAAAAATTGATCAATTCCTCATTCACCCTCCAAGGGGTAACCGTAGCCAACGCCAGGTAAATGTGATATATTCCATAAGTGGTGGCACACCCATATCTAAATCTTCCAACAGGGCCATGAAAAATAGTGAACGAGCTTTAAGGTCTGGCCACCAAGTGTTTCACGTGGAAGACATCAAGGGAGGTAAGTATCAAAAGCCTAACTAGGATCCAATATGTTTCTACCTTGAGGAAGAAAGAGGTATCATTTACCCTCACAACGACTTACTGATCGTGGAAGCTCACATAGCCAACTTTGAAGTACGACGAATCCTGGTAGACACGGGGGCTTCGGTCAATATCATGTTTACTGAATCTTTCAGGGCACTTAATGTAGCTGAACACTTGCTCGACCGCTTGATTTCCCTTTTGATAAGCTTCTCCGGTATATCGTGCAACCTTTGGGGAGCATACACTTACCTTTCACCATTGGTACATGCCCTTACACAGCTACCATTACCACTAACTTCCTGGTGGTTGATTGTCAAACGGCATACAATGTCATCTTCAGACGCACAGGCATCAATGATCTCAAGGCCATGGTATCCATACATATGTTGTCGATGAAATTTCCAACCCTTTATGGCAATGGTTACATCAGAGGAGATTAACTTAGCGCACGATCATGTTACAACACTTCGGTCAAGCAACAGCACCTACATGTGCCCAAGGAAACCCTTTCTATACATGACCAAGTCATAAAAACCAGCCCAGACGAAGCCAACTTGGATCTTCACGGTGGCAACAGTCAACCCGACGATCCTCGAGATGACTCTTTCACCCAGCAAGCACAACCCATTGAAGAGTTGGAGAATGTCTCTATCTCAAAAGATTATCCGGATCGCATGGTGAAGATTGGTACAACCTTGTCACCACTCATTCAATTGACATTGATCTCTTTTTTGCAAGAGAACACTGAAGTCTTCGCCTGGTTATATGAGGACATGTCAGACATCTCTCCTGATATAATCTGTCATCGCTTAAGTATTGACCTTAAGACCAAGCCAGTGAGACAGAAGCGAAGATTTTATGACACTGAACGATACGAGGCAATGAAGGAAAAAGTTGAAAAACTCAAAGGCATAGGCTTTGTCCGCGAAGTCAATTATCCAACGTGGGTAGCAAATGTTGTCCTTGTTAAGAAGAATCCAACCAAGGAAAGTCTCCTACTCCAAAAGGTCTTGTGGAAAATGTGTGTCGATTACACTGACCTAAACAAAGGATGCCCGAATGATAGCTTTCCTATTCCTCTCATAGACAGACTTATAGACTCTACGGTAGGGTGTGAACTCCTGAGCTTCATGGATGCTTACTCAGGATACAACCAAATCCTCATGAACCCTCCGGACCAAGAACACACAGCCTTCACTACTGATAAGGGACTATATTGCTATAAAGTCATGCCTTTCGGCCTAAAGAATGCAGAAGCGACTTATCAGAGACTGGTCAATTCAATGTTCGCCGAACAGATTGGGAAGAGCATGAAAGTTTACGTTGATGATATGCTAGTCAAGAGCAAACATACTGACCAACACATCACCAACCTATCTGAAACTTTCAACATTCTGAAGAGGTATCGAATAAGGTTGAACCCCAACAAATGTGCCTTCGGCGTAGGCTTTGGTAAATTCTTAGGCTTCATGATAAGCCAACGAGGCATTGAGGCTATTCCCAAGAAGATCAAAGCAATCCTCGACATGAAGGAACCGGTAACTTCAAAAGACATCCAGAGCCTTACTGGCAATATGGCAGCCTTAACTAGGTTCATCCCTAAGGCCACAGACAGATGTGCTCCTTTCTTCAAAGCACTTAAGGGAAGTAAGAAGTACATTACATGGACTGATGAATGTGCTGAGGCATTCAAGAACCTCAAAGACTATATGAGTAAAGCCCATTTGCTCTCCAAACCTGAGGTTGGTGACACTCTCATTATCTATCTGTCGGTATCGGCTTCAGCAGTAAGTTTCATCCTCATTCGAAAAGATGGTAATGTTGAACGGCCTGTCTACTACGTTAGCAAAACCTTACAAGATGCGGAGACACGATACTCTAACATTGAGAAATTAGCTCTAGTATTGGTCATGTCTGCTCGAAAACTTCACCCTTACTTCTAAGCACACTCCATCATCGTGCTTACCAATCATCCCTTCGACAAATACTCCAAAATCCTGACACTTCCGAGCGAATGATCAAATGGGTGATAGCATTGGGTGAGTTTGACATCTCCTACCAACCAAAGCCAGCTGAGAAGGGCCAAGCAGTGGCAAACTTCATCGCCGACTTCACATATCTTGTTGACATTGTTTCTACGCCTAAAAAAGTGGTTTCATTACCCTCGGAAGCTCAAAAAATAGAACCAACAGCCCCAGTATGGAGTCTATATGTTGATGGCTCGTCCAACCAACAGGGTTGTGGAGCAGGACTAGTCCTTACGACCCCTGACAAAGTGGCGATGGAGTATGCTCTTCGTTTCAAATTCAAGGCGTCGAACAATGAAGCCGAATATGAAGCCTTCCTAGCAGGCTTACGTTTGGCCAAACACTTTGGGGTTAAACGAATTGATATTTTCAGTGACTCCTAATTGGTGGTTAACCAGGTCACCAACAACTTTGACACTAAGGATAGATCCATGGCAGCATATATGGTATAAACACAATTGTTGCTCAAGCATTTCCACTACCAGATCACCCAAATTCCTCAAGCGGCAAATAGTCATGTAGATGCTTTGGCTCGCCTCGCCTCGCCTCAGTTGTGGAAGACAAGATTGGGAGAAAAATTCAGGTCGAATTGTTAGCAGCACCAAACACCATGGCTGCGGAAGTGTGCAACTTGCAACAAGGAGATAGTTGGATTACCTCGATTTATAGATTCCTTGCTCATGGCACCCTTCCAAATGACAAAGTCCAAGCTAAGCAGATTCGATACAAGGCTACCCGTTACTTGATCATTAATGACCAACTCTACAAGCGGGGTTTTAACTTACCATACCTAAAATGCCTTACGCCCGCAAAGGCGGAAACTGTCCTTTGGGAAATACATGAAGGTGTCTGCGAAGATCATGCTGGATCTCGATCCCTAGCACACAAAGCTTTTCGCCAAGGATATTACTGGCCAACACTCCACGAAGATGCCATCAGAATATCCCGCTCATGTGATAAGTGTCAACGCTACGTAACTATTCCTCACTCCCCTCCCGAGCCGCTCATTCCTATGATCAGCCCTTGGCCTTTCGCCCAATGGGGACTTGATTTGATCGGCCCAATGCCTACAGGGAAGGGCAAGGTTCGCTATGCAATCGTTGCAGTTGACTACTTCACAAAGTGGGCCGAAGTAGAACCCTTGGCAACAATTATTGAGGCAAAAATAGAAGACTTCGTATGGAAGAACATCCTTTGCAGATTCGGCATTCCCAATGCGATAGTCACTGACAATGGGCTACAGTTCGGCAACAATAAGTTCAGGATGTTCTGCTCTAAGTTTAACATCAACTTATGTTTTGCCTCCCCAGCTCATCCCCAGTCTAATGGACAAGTTGAAGCCATTAACAAAATAATCAAGCAAACTTTGAAAACCAGCTTGGATAAGGCTAAAGGTTGTTGGCCAGAATTTGTACCCCAAGTTATTTGGTCATACCGCACTTCGTATTAAACATCAACAAGAGAAACCCCATTCTCACTTGCCTTTGGTATAGAGGCAGTTGTCCCAATTGAGCTTGAGCAAGCAACGTTCCAAGTCCAGAACTACGTGCAAAGCAAAAATGACAAACAACTTACCCTCAACTTAGATCTAGTCGAGGAACATAGAAACCAGGCTCACTTGAGGAATGTCGCCTACAAACAGCGCATCTCCAACTACTATGACTCAAGGTCAAACCTCGTTCTTTCAAAGTGGGGGACTAGGTATTGAAGAAAAGATTACTCAGCGAAAGAGTCCCGAGTGAAGGAACACTTAGTCCAAACTGGGATGGACCGTTTGAAGTTGTTGGCATCAGTCGCCCTAGCTTCTACAAGCTTAAAGGCTCTGATGGCAAAACCCTTGGCCATCCATGAAACGCTGATCACTTGAAGTACTATTACAAGTAAACTCACATTGTACAAGTGTTAAGCTTCAGCCGTTCGGCATCCTATGTAACGAAGACTATTTGGCATGAATTCAATAAAGAGGTGATTTAGACAACTCGATCCTAATCCTCTTACATTTCTAGCAATGTAACATTCGGGTTCAAAGCTTCAACATGAATGCTTCCAACATGAAACAAAGTCTAAGTATATGTCAACAAAACTATACAAATAAACGAATAGCTTCACAGTATATTCGTTCAATCATACATTCTAACACATTCATACATAAGCCAACTGTGCTTTGAAATGGTTCCACATATTTTGTGTCATTCGACACTTGCTACAATGTGCCTAGACACCTTGCCTTTATTCTCACCAACCAGGTGATGAAATGTACAACCCGTACTCTCCTTCATGCCACCAACCAAGTGATGAAATGTACAACTTGTACTCTAATATCATTTGGCAACTTGCCACTCATGCCACCAACCAGGTGAAGAAGGAACTCATCTTCATGCCACAAACCAGGTGATGAAATGTACAACCCGTACTCTCCTTCATGCCACCAACCAGATGATGAAATGTACAACCCGTACTCTAATATCATTTGGCAACTTGCCACTTATGCTACCAACCAGGTGAAGAAGGAACTCATCTTCATGCCACCAACCAGGTGATGAAATGTACAACCTGTAATCTCCTTCATGCCACCAACCAGGTGATGAAATGTACAACCCGTATTCTAATATCATTTGGCAACTTGCCATTCAGGCCACTAAGCAAGGGAATAAAGAACTCACATTCGTACCATTAACCAAGTGATGAAAGCAACTCACCATTCATTCCACCTACCAGAAGACGAGTGGTACAACTTGTACATGTGAACTCCTAGCATTCACAAATAATCAAAAACCCTCAAGCTTAACAACTCAACTAGGGGAGCATTTATGCCCAACAAGAGTTATAGTCACCAACAAAGTCTTATTGCAAGCTAACAACAACTTCAGTGCATGGCATACGAAGATCAAGCTATTCAGCCCTCTTATATCTGGTTCAAACATTTCCCCTCTGTAACAATGCAAACACTACAACTTGTAGAAAGCTTCACACACTCTTGATCAAGACAGTGTGAAGCAAAACCAATTTATGGTGCCAACAAGAGCTTCATCAATGGAGGGCAACCACAATTCTCAAAAGCTTCACACACTCTTGATCAAGACAGTGTGAAGCAAAACAAATTTATGTTGCTAACAAGAGCTTCATCAAAGAAGTTCAACCATAATTTTCAAAAGCTTCACACACTCTTTATCAAGATAGTGTGAAGCAAAACCAATTTATGGTGTCAACAAGAGCTTCATCAATGGAGGGCAACCACAATTCTCAAAAGCTTCACACAATCTTGATCAAGACAGTGTGAAGCAAAACCAATTTATGGTGCCAACAAGAGCTTCATCAAAGGAGTTCAACCACAATTCTCAAAAGCTTCACACACTCTTGATCAAGACAGTGTGAAGCAAAACAAATTTATGGTGCCAACAAGAGCTTCACCAATAGAGGGCAACCACAATTCTCAAAAGCTTCACACACTCTTGATCAAGACAATATGAAGCAAAACCAATTTATGGTGCCAGCAACAAGAGCTTCATCAATGGAGGGCAACCACAATTCTCAAAAGCTTCACACACTCTTGATCAAGACAGTGTGAAGCAAAACCAATTTATGGTGCCAACAAGAGCTTCATCAAATGAGTTCAACCACAATTCTCAAAAGCTTCACACACTCTTGATCAAGACAGTGTGAAGCAAAACCAATTTATGGTGCCAACAAGAGCTTCATCAAATGAGTTCAACCACAATTCTCAAAAGCTTCACACACTCTTGATCAAGACAGTGTGAAGCAAAACCAATTTATGGTGCCAACAAGAGCTTCATCAAATGAGTTCAACCACAATTCTCAAAAGCTTCACACACTCTTGATCAAGATAGTGTGAAGCAAAACCAATTTATGGTGCCAACAAGAGCTTCATCAATGGAGGGCAACCACAATTCTCAAAAGTTTCACACATTCTTGATCAAGACAGTGTGAAGCAGAACCAATTTATGGTGCCAACAAAAGCTTCACCAAAAGAGTTCAACCACAATTCTCAAAAGCTTCAGCTCTTGATCAAGACAGTGTGAAGCAAAACCAATTTATGGTGCCAACAAAAGCTTCATCAATGGAGGGCAACTACAATTCTCAGACCTTCGAAGCAAATTCAATTTATATGGTTCATCCAAACCTTCGACTACGACAAGGTGTGGCTTGCATCACAATCTCTTGCTCAACAGTGTGGAAGCAAAATTTGTATATGTTGTCTCTCTCACATTTTCAAATTTCTAGTTTCCCAAAAAAAAAAAAAACAGGAAATTCAACAAAGCTTCATCAATGGAGGACAACTACAAATTCTCTAAAGCTTCACACTCTTTTGATCAAGATAGTGTGAAGCAAAATCAATTCATGGTACCCAACAAAAGCTTCAACTCCAAAGCTTCACCTACAAGATTCAACTCCAAAGCTTCACCTACAAAACTTCAAGTCCAAAGCTTCACCAACTAAAGCTTCATCAATGGAAGACAACTACAAATTCTCAAAAGCTTCACACTATCTTGATCAAGATAGTGTGAAGCAAAATCAATTCATGGTACCCAACAAAGCTTCACCATAAAAGCTTCACCAACAAAAGCTTCATCAATGGAAGATAACTACAAATTTTCAAAAGCTTCACACTATCTTGATCAAGATAGGGTGAAGCAAAATCAATTCATGGTACCCAACAAAAACTTCAACTTCAAAGCTTCACCTACAAAGCTTCAACTCCAAAGTTTTACCTATAAAAGTTTCACCCACAAAAGCTTCAACACAAAAACTTCACCTACAAAAGCTTCACCTACAAAAGCTTGACCCACAAAAGCTTGACCCACAAAAGCTTTACCCACAAAAGCTTCACCTACAAAAACTTCACCCATAAAAGCTTGACCCACAAAAGCTTCACCCATAAAAGCTTCACCTACAAAGCTTCAACACAAAAACTTGACCTACAAAAGCTTCACACTATCTTGATCAAGATAGTGTGAAGCAAAATCAATTCATGGTGCCCAACAAAGCTTCAATCTCAAAGCTTCACCTACAAAGCTTCAACACCAAAGCTTTACCTACAAAGCTTAAAAAAAAAAAATATATATATATATATATATATATATATATATTCGAAAATTCAAAAATTCGAAAATTTAAAAAAAAAAAAAAAAAAATCGAAAATTCGAAAAAAAAAAAATTGCCCAGGCCTCATCTTCTTTGGGCCTAACAACTTTCATAACAAATATATACGAAAGAGGAGTTTTGGGCTACCACTTAGAAAGGAAATGCCTCATTCGTCAACTCCCTCGACCGGAGACTTGGGGGACACCTACCATAGGCTACTGCACCTTGATACTCAGAAGTCTCACGACCACTCAGTGACCTGGATTTTTCAAGTCTCCAACCGAGAAGTTTTCCTCACTCGGGAAATTAAGGGAGCACTACCTCAACATCCATGCTTCACTCTCAAAACTTTAACATACAAGCTTCAACAAAAGAAAAAATTAAAAGAACTTAGTGAAGAAGGCCTTGGTGTATTTAACACAATACGTTGAAATGAAGCAAAGCTTGTTTATTGATATCTCCGATAAGTTATAAATATGTACATATACATGAATCAAAATAAACAAATAAGAGGGAGCCTTCACAAAGGTTGCTCATGAGAAGTCTTAGCAGTCGGTAGAGCCCCAGAAAGAGTAGGCACTGGAGGGTGATCATTCAGAGCCTCAGTACTGGGCAGAACCTCAGAAGAAGGAGGCACCGAAGGTTGATCATTCGGAGCTTCATTACGCGGTACAGCCCCAAAAGACGAAGGCAATAAATGCCTATGGAACAAACCCACAAACCTTGATGATCAAGCAAAATCTGACCATCAGATTCCTGCAGCTGGTCGAACTTCCTCTTCATGTTTGTAGCATAGTCATGTGTGAGCCTATGCAACTGTTTATTCTTATGCTTGAGCCTTCTGGTCTCCTGTTTGAGACTTATCACTTCAGCCGCTAATTATTCAACTTGGCGGGTTCGAGCAAATAGGCGTTGAGCCATATTAGACACAGAACCTGCACACTGAACACTAAGAGCCAGAGAATCCTTAACAGCCAACTCATCAGATTGTTTGGAAAGTAGTCTGTTATCTTTGGGAGTGAGAAGGTTCATGGCCACCACCGCAGCGGTCATATCATGATTCATCACAGAGTCCCCAACGGTAAGAAGACCAGTAGGGGATAAGAAGGATGGGCGCCATATGTTGTCTTGAGAAGGCATGACTGCCTCTTCACCAAAGTTCAAGTTAAAACGACGGTCGGATGGGCCAGACATTCTAAAAAATGATGAAGGAGAAATAAGGTGCAATAAATCTCTGAAGTAAGGGAAAATTCTTACAAGCAATAACTCTCTGAATGTACTCTTTGCACACAATTGGTGCCCTTATAAAAGAAAGGGCAACAGGGCCGTTGGTTCAAAAATCGAAGAGGCACCATTCTCCGGATTCCGAAAAGGCACCACTCTCCAGATTTCGAAGAGGCACCACTTTCGAGAAAACACTCTCAACAAGATTGCTTGCTAAAAAATCGAAGAGGAACCATTCTCCGAATCTCGAGAGCCAGACTCCCAATAGGATTACTTTCTCAAAAATTGAAGAGACACTGCTCTTCGAATCTCAAGAGTCAGACTCCCAACATGATTGCTTTCTCAAAAATCGAAGAGGCACCGTTATCTGAATCTCGAGAGCCAGATCCCCGATAGGATTGCTTGTTTAGAAAATTGAAAAGGCACCGCTCTCCGAACTTCGAGAGCCAGATTTCCTTGGATAAAGATTGTCTGTAATCTTCACACGCAACATCAGCTTTCTAGATACCACAGACCACTTTTTCAAAGCGCTCTGACAAAGTTAAAACATTTGAAGCTTGCAGCTCCCACTACATTGATATGACCAAGAAGGGTAAAGGAATATCATTATTACTTGCTCAAAAATCGAAAAGGCACTGCCCTCCGAATCTCGAGAGCTAGACTCCCAACATGATTACTTTCTCAAAAATCGAAGAGGCACCGCTCTCCGAATCTTAAGAGCCAGACTCCCAACAGGATTGCTTTCTCAAAAATCGAAGAGGCACCGCTCTCCGAATCTCGAGAGCCAGATCCCCGACAGGATTGCTTGTTCGAAAACCAAAGAGGCATCGCTCTCCGAACTTCGAAAGCCAGATTTCCTTGGATAAAGCTTGTCTGCAATCTTCACACGCAACATCAGCTTTCTAGATACCACATACCATTTTTTCAAAGTGCTCTAACAAAGTTAAAACACGTGAAGCTTGCAGCTCCCACTACCGTGTTATGACCAAGCAGGGTAAAGGAATAGCATTACTACTTGTTGTTAGGGAGACTCCTATATATGTCGACCTTCATCCTCCACGGACAAGCAGACCTGCAAAAATGCTCAACTCTTCCTCATATCTGAGAGGGCACTCTCAACGAAGCCTCTCGAAATACTCAGCTTTCTTCCCCCCAATAATACCTATGCAAACCAGCCACACCAGAGCAAGAGTATCTCATATCATCAGGGTCAAAAGCAAGAGTATCCCATATCATGCTGTTTCCCTGTCTTTTCCTTTGCCCTTGTTCTTACCTGCAAAACAAGAAGAAATAGTGCAATCAGTCAGCACTTGGAATCAAGCTTCCAATCAGGAACTGACTGCCTAGAACCCTTTGCCTGATTACTTACCTGGGATTGCTCTCGAGTACTCATCTTCAACATCTTATGCTTCCAGAAAAGATACCACATCTGCCTGAGGAACAGATAGGGCAAGTGAGAATGATACAAGGAAGCATGTGGAGACAAGCACAACAGAACACATGCCGATTCATCTATTACTTCGTCAACAGCAAAAGTATCCCATATCATCAAGGTCGAACGCACTCTTGATTTGATGGACTTGTTTTGACCCTCAAATTCTTGAGTCGGCCTTATACTCTGGAGGAAACCAGAAAACCCTCCAACCCAGTTCAAGAATAAGCCTATGGAAAGTTACTTCTTCAAAAGCAAAAGTATCTTATATCATATCTTCTCCATTTGCTTCTCCTTATCCTTGTTGCTGTTTACGACACAATGAGAAGGAGAACAATCAACCGGAAGCCGAAGTCGAAGCTCCGATCCAGGTTGCTTGCTTGGAAGTCTGATTGCTTACCTTGTTTGTTACCTCTTTTGGCAAATCTCCTAACTCGGCAACTTGGGGGACTCTTACTATAGGGTTTTGTATCGCACTTGACCAAGCCTGAAACTACAAGTAAGCTTCAAGTGAAATTGATACATTACCTTGTGCATCTTCATCGGTTAAAGATACCACCCCTGGATGGAGGAAAAATACTTCCAGAGAAGATGCCACATCTACGTATGAGACACATAAGGCAAGTGAAAATGATACCACACTTCGGTACTTAGAAGTTTCGTGATTACTCAATGGCTTGGATCTTGCAAGTCCCCAACTGAGGAGCTTCCCTCACTCGGGAACTTAGGGGAGCACTGTTTGTACCATACTTGACCAATCCCGAAACTACTGAGCATCGGTCAACGTTATACCGTCAAGGACCCAAAAGAGTTTCCCTCCAACCAGGAGACCAATCGCAGCGCGACATGTGTCGACATCAGAAGCCAATTATAGCGCGACACATGTTAACATCAAAAGCCAATCACAACATGACACGTGTCAATGTCAGAATGAAACTAGAAACTCTCTTCTATAAATAGAGATCATTCTCTCACAATATTTCCTAATGTCATTTGTACTAAATCATTCACTAGTACTCACTAAAGGAGAGCTTGAACCTATGTACTTGTGTAAACCCTTCACAATTAATGAGAACTCCTCTACTCCGTGGACGTAGCCAATCTGGGTGAACCACGTACATCTTGTGTTTGCTTATATGTCCCTATCCATTTACATACTTATCCACACTAGTGACCGGAGCAATCTAGCGAAGATCACGAACTTAACACTTTCTGTTGTACCAAAGTCCTCACTGATTTTGTGCATCAACACGGTAAATGACTCAATTTCAAGGTTAAATGATTAACAAGACTTTAGTCACCAATTTATGTTGCATGTTTTAATCTTTAATGATTCTTGTTAAATTCTTTTAGTTTTGTGGATCCCTACCCTTCTTAATGTCAATATGGAGCAGGTAGAAGTGTAGGCAGTATGATTATCTTTCTTCCTAATCTCCTCTCATTTCCATCCCTCCTCTCACACTTTTTTTTTTGTCTTCATCTATCTATAAAAAAATCAATACAAGATGTTGAGGTAACATAATCGTTTAAATAAGAGGAAATAAAAAGGAAGAGAAATTAAGAAGGAAGATAATTATACTCCCTAACGTAGAGATGTGAAGGTACTTATGCTTAGGAAACGTGCATATCACAAATATAAATACAGTAAAATGTTATTAAACTTTTAGTTTCATTGCTTTTCTTGCATACATATATATAGGAACCTTAAAGTTTTTTATTTCTTTTTGAGTGCACTTTCCCAACAAGTTGGGGTATAAATGATATTAGTTCATCTGGACTTCATTGGAAAAGGATCATTTTTTTTGGGGTCCGAGGGATTCCGTGATCGTAACTGTTCATCGTACATCGTACGGTCAGTTTTCGTTAGGTACTGTTTATATTTAATTTTAAATTTTAAATTTCAAATAATTTCTAACTGCACGATATACGATGAACATACATGATCGCGGGATCTCTCAGATCTTTCCAACTTCACTTTCATCGTTCACATGTGTTGAATATTTTAAGAATATAATATATACGAGTAGAGAGCACACACTTTGTGTGTGTGCACAATTTCTCTTAATAAAGTGCAATTTTTTTTCTATACTATTACTAAGAGAAGCCTCATTGTCAACTTTCCCCCCCCCCTTTTTTTTCCCTATTTTGTTCTCCTTATATAAATATTGTGTATCAAAAGTGTTATTAAGAGAAGCTTCCTTGTCAACTTTTCCCCCTTTTTTTCCTATTTTGTCCTCCTTATGTAAATATTGTGTATCAAAAGTGAGGGTAAAATTGGAAAAATAAGTATATGATTGTCATTTTCTCAAAAAAAGAGGGTAAAATAGGAAAAATAGGGATATGATTGTCATTTTGTCAAAAGGTACAAAAGTACTATTTTGCCCTCTTTTTTGTAATAGTGTGTATCAAAAGTGAGGGCAAAATAGGAAAAAAGGGAAAAAAAGTTGACAAGGAGGGTTCTTGTATCAAAAGTGTTATTAAGAGAAGCCTCCTTGTCAACTTTTCCCCTTTTTTCCTATTTTGTCCTCCTTATGTAAATATTGTGTATCAAAAGTGAGGGTAAAATTGAAAAAATAAGTATATGATTGTCATTTTCTCAAAAAAAAAAGGGTAAAATAGGAAAAATAGGGATATGACAGCTGTCATTTTGTCAAAAGGTACAAAATTACTATTTTGCCTTCCTTTTTTTGTCAATAGTGTGTATCAAAAGTGAGGGCAAAATAGGAAAAAAAAGGGAAAAAAAAGTTGACAATGAGGGTTCTCCTAATAATAGTATATAAATATATATATGTGCGGCTGCTTGACAGAGGATGGGAAGTTGCGTTATTGACCCAACAATCACACTCTTTGAAATTAAACACTACACCTTTTTCTATTTGGCGAAAAGCAAGGTTCTAAAAAAAGCTAGGTGCTAGTCGGGCGGTGGGCTAGCGCCTAGCGCCTAGGCGGCTAGGCGGCCTAGGCGGATTTAGGTAAATTTCTTGTATATCTTGTAAATAAGTGCATATTGACACCTAAAAAAAACTATACTTGTATGGATAATAAAATAATGATAAAATGCAAATTAGGTACACTATTTCCATAAGTATTGGATGAACTTGTAGTAAATCCATCATTTGCAAATTAGATACACCATTTCCATAAGTATACCACCATGAAACCCAAAAAGAAAAAAGCACGCAATTAATAAAAAATACCTCCTAGGACCGCCTAGCCCGCCCAGCCCGCCTAGGCCCAACCCGATTTTTCCGCGCAATTTGCCCAAAAACGCCTCGGTTGCTAAGCGCCCAGCGACTAGGCAGCCGCCTAGGGCGTTTTTTAGAGCACTGGCGAATAGACATGATGCATTCCTTTATGAACATACGTGATCATTGGTAATTGGTCTCTTGTATCAAGCATACCCATTAGAAATACTGTTGCAATGTTCACTTGTATCTCATGGTGAGAGGACACACCCAAAATCAAAGGATAAGTCTAAAAGGTGCAATTCTCTCTATATATATTGGTAACATTAGTAGAAAAGAAATCATTCAAAAATTTGTTATCTACACAATTTCTTTGCTCTTTCTTCTCTCTCCATCACATTCATACAATTTCTTTCCAGTTATTTCTAACGGAATATAATTTAGTTTTGCTAATCGAATATTCCATACTTTGTTGTGTTCTAGAAGTGATTTGTCAAGAACCCTTTAGCAAACTCATTCGAGTGGGGGCAAATAACAGTTTAAGGAAACGATTCAAGTCGTACCTCAATATCATCCTTCAGTTTATTCTCTATATTTCTACATTTACTCTAATAATATGTAATGTGACTATTTATTTATCTTATGGTGTTAGTTTTGTTATCTGGATGGTCGACATGAATATCTTAAGTAACTATTTACAAATGCACGTGTCAAATTTCTAAAAATCATTAAAATTTTACAATAAACATTCATGTTTGTTATTTAATTTATTTTAAAACAAAAAAAAAATGTGGGTGTCTCCGCCCAAAACTTGACCATTTGAAATTTCAATCATTTAATTTAGTTTTCAATTTTCTAAATTGAATTTTTCGTTTATCTTGGCAGGTAATAGTCCAGTAGATACGAAGAATAAGCAAAGGAAGACACCTGCTGTCGGTTGAATATGAAGCTACATATATATATAACTAATATAAATCATCTTAAATGATATTGCACAGGCATTTTTGCTAGTTTACTTGAGAAATAGTTGTAGATGCATGATCCAACAAATAATGCTAATTTATTATTTGTTTTTATTGTTATTATTATTTTCTTGGGTGAGATTTGAATTTCTAATAAAAGTAATAGAGTTAGAGAGGCAGGATGTTTTGCTTGTATTTGGTGCTATTCTTTTTCCGCTTCTTCCCTACTCATCTCCATTACAGACCATATCTCAGACTCAGACCAATGCATGTTACGATACACAAGTGTAGCTTGCACTTTAGTCAACATACTTCAAATGTCAACGCAGTTTGGCAGCTAATGGACCTCTGGCATAATTCACTAAGGTGTAGTCTAAAAAAAATATTCAGATTAATCAGAATTAATAACTGAAAGTCACTTAGTAGTACAGTCTAATGATATTCCTTTTCACTTGTAAGTGAGAGGTTTTAGGTTTAATTCTCGCCAAAGGTGAATTCGAACTACATTATTGATGGTCCATTGTGAGGCTAAGTGCACCCCTTCCCTTTTAATGTAAATAATATCGTTTATTTAAAATAAAAAAATAAAAAAACCGAAATCGTACCAAAAAGGGAAAGAAGGATGTTACCATCTGAAATTAATGTCTATAGCTACTAACGTAGTGTAATTAGATAAAAACAAAACAAATGCAGTATCACACCCTCATTATAAATCGATATAGTACATCATAAATCATGCATGCAGGCAATTCGAACTACAACAACATACACACACACACACACACACACAATTGAAAACGATGAGTTGCACCACTAACTTGACAGCATACATGAGTAACACAATCATCAGCATGTAATAGCACACCCTCATTATAATCGGAATAGTATATTATAAATCATACATGTAGTTGCAAGCTCTTCGGAACGACGGTTGTTCCAAGAAAAAAACATTAACTTGATTGCGAACATGAATTACACAACCTTCAGCGACTTATTTTAACACAAAACAAATTTTAAAGGTTAATTATGATATTCTTCTTTTTTAATATTGTGTGACCACGATATAGGATAGTGATATTCTGTTTTTTCAGATCCAATAACCCTTCTTTCTGACGCTCAGGCTCAGGTGATTATTCGAATGATTAATTGACGGACGAGGGTAGATGTGAATCCCAAAGGTTTACGACATGATATATGGTACTTGGCGGGTTACATGGAATCTGTGGAGTTTGTCTTTTCGAACCGTGAAACCAACAAAGCAGCGCATGCCGTAGCAGCTTTCATTCAATCGGCATGAGGGTCTTATAGTTGGGATTGTATTGGTCATGACCTTCTTTTTAATATCCTTGCGGATGATGTAAACTTATTTATTAGACTTTGTTGGTTTCACGGTTCGAAAACACAAACTCCACAGATTCCATGCAACCCGCCAAGTACCATATATCATGTAGTAAATGTTGGAGATATGTCAACAATCTGTAATAAATTTAGAAGTCATTCCAGGAAGTTGGCAATTTCTCTATTTTAGCCAAATGATCATTGATCTCGCATCCCTCAGAGTGCAATTTATAAATCAATTTCTAGATTTCTTCGACCTGAGAGACAACAGATTTCGAATCCACCATAGTATATTTGAGAAACTTATCAATAACAAATTTCTTTGAACCGGTATCATCAATCTTATACTTTTTCTCCAGGGATTCCCACAACTCCTTTGCAGTCTTGCACAGAGAATAAATGTTGTAGAGATTGTTATCCAAACTATTCAGAATATAATTCCTACAACAAAACTCAGAGTGATTCCAAGCTTCAATTGCCATGACAGTCTCTTTCGTCATTGGATTCTCATTAGACTTCGGAGCTTCTTCCTTGACAACATGAGCGAGATTCATAATTGATAGGAAAAACAACATCTTATATTGCCATCTCTTGAAATCCAGCCCTTTGAACTTTTCAGGCTTTTTAGAGGATTTTGGCACAGCGCCATTCACATTCATAGATTGTTGATCCATGAATTTTCTGTTTAAAGATTGTTGGAGATATGTCAACAATCCGTGATAAATTTATATATGCTAATAAGTAATAAATGCGAACAACTAATTAACAGTGTATGAACAATGAAATAATATTTAATAGCAATATTGAAGATCGAGGCTTGCGTACCGCAATGTCCTTGAAACAGAAATTTCGTCCCTACTCAGTGCTTGTAGTTCTACAGACGTCTGCTTCACCAGGATTCAACGATCAAGTCAGAATTCCAGCACCGGAAAACTTAACTTCTGGCGAATTTCTGTGTGGTTCTCTCAAAAAGGATATTTGTGATTGTAGAAGAAGAATGTTGATTTTCTGTATTCGAAATGTCATACAGATGAATGTATATATAGTAGGTGTATGCCTGTTCGCAACATGTATGAGAATGAGATGTGTCTGTTAGGAAACATCTTCTCTAGAGGGGTGCTTTGCTCTCTGCGCTCTTTCATCACTCTTCACATACTTCATTTGAAATGATGAGTCTGTTGATAAAAAATAAAAAATTACTTAAATTCGAAATTAATTAAAAATAATTAATTAAATCTGAAAAATAATTAATTAAATAATTTAATTATTAGAGCCCGAACCCAAGAGGCCCAATGCCCATCCTTTGATAATTAATTGAATTAATTATATATATATATATATATATATCAATTAATTAGCACACCTCAAAGTCTAACCCTAAGGGTGAGCCTTTATTTTCCAAGGTTTATCACTCCAATCACTTTCTATAAGGGACAAAACCTTATAAAGTGAAGAAACCTTTTGGTAGTAACCAATGTGGAACAATGAAATTTCTACTTAAAATTTATAATAGTAAACCTTTGAGATTCACATATGCCCTCGTCTGTCAGTTAATCATTGGAATAATCACATAAGGGTCTTATAGTTGAGATTGTATTGGTCCTGACTTTTTTTTTTAATATCGGATGATGTAAACTTATTTGAAACCCTTTTTATTAATTTTCTTTGAAATCTATCCCTTGACAAAAAATAATAATAATAAATAACCCTTCTTTCTTTATTCAATTTTGAAGGAAAGCCAAAAGCCACGCGATTTTTTCCTACTAATCAAATAGTTTAGTCATTTTCTCGACAAAAAAAAAAGGTTTAGTCATTTAATCATGATTAGCCTAAATCCCCATGGTTCGTCGTCAACAACTGGCAAAGTCCACGTTCGCACATCTTGAACCTGGCCTTGTACACGGCTCTGTTCATTTTCCGTGGACCCCGCCCCCGTCTTTAACATAAAATAAAAAATCGCAGGGTATTGAATTTGGACGGATCGCAACGAAAAGGCGAAAAAGCCAATGCCCAAAGACCTCAAATGGGGAAATTTTTTAATGAAAATACGGTTTAATATATTAAGTGGTACAATAAATTTTTTTTTTTAAATATCTAATTATTTATATTATGAACCAAACTATATTTTCGATACACCAAAAAATCTCTTAGCCAAACATGTTGTTTTTTCACAATTTTGCACTTTGAATAACTAACGTTGGAAGCGGACATTTCCGTAAATACCTATACCCGTTGACTGTCTAACATGTATTTATTTAGTTTTATACAGATTATTTTTTAGAACTGCGATGTGACCTAGCTTATCGTTAGACAATACGGAGTATGATAAATTATATGTAAACGGTGTGAACAAACTAAATCAACTTCATGAAACAATTTAAAATGTATATGAAGTGTATACAACATGTATTTTCGTATTTTCTTATTTTATACAATGTATTGTCGATTTAGATGGTATACAAGCATGCCAAAGAGACGTGACATGAATGCTAGTGTCACTCGCAAGTTAAGCTTTATTTACGTTTTTCTTGGATGATTGAGCCCGGATAAAATGATAAATCAAATACTTTAATATTAATTTTAATAATGTTTTAAGGTAATAAATGTTAGAGTATATATAATTTGTAGTATGTTTTTTTTTTAGTCGAGCAATAGCGTATAGTAAGTTAGATGTTAAATTAGATATCGACGGAGTTCGAATTCACGCCATCATATAAAGGCACAATACATTTTCATCACTATAATAAAAGATCACTTACAAAATTTGTAGTATTATGGTGCAGAAGCGTATTTCACGAAGATAAAACATGTAGAGCCAGCAAATAAGAAGCTTAGCTCACTAACGGTTACTTGAGGAGAGAGGTTGAATTACAACTTGTAATCCTAGCCATGCATCTAATCCCTAGGAGCTTTAGAGAAGTGGCAATTCCTTGTAACAAACTGAAAAATAACAACTCTTTTCTACTACCTTGCATATGAGCTTAAGGTAAATTAACATGTAAATCAAATTAACCGTTTATAATTCAACAATAAATTCATCTGCAATCATATTTACTTGTACGTTGATAGAACCCAATTCTCAACCCTAACTCAACCTTAACTATTGTACTCAAGGTTCTAAAAGACACTAGATGCTAGTCGGGCGGCGAGCTGGGGCCTAGCGCCTAGGTAGGGCCTAGACGGACTAAGTCGTTTAAGTAAATTTATTACATTTCGTGTAAATAAATGTCTGTTTATACTTTAAATATATGTAATTTTATCATAAATTACAAAATAGAATGACATATGTAATGTGAGTATTGGAACATAATGAAAATATGGAGAACAAACATATAATGTGTGTTCATTTAAGTATTCAACAAGTCTCTTACAATTTATTGAAAAAATAAAATGCAAAATGAAAGTTATCCATTTTATCTTTGAGTGAGTCGCAACTTAGGCAGGTGCCTAGGCAGATCTGGGCGTGCTAGGCGGTCTAGGTAAGTGCCTCAACAAATCTAGGCGCCATTTCTTAATTTTCAAACGCCTAGGCATTAATTAGGGCGGTGGCCAGCCGCCTAGCGTCGTGATTGCACTTAGAAAAAGAGGGAAGGAAGGAAGAAGGAGCAAGCTCTCCAATATAATTTTTAAGGTGAATTGCCAATTTAATCCTTGAATTATCACTTGAGTGAAAATTAGGTTCCTAAACAATTTTTTTTTCTTCAGAAAAATCAGTCATTGAATTATAAAAATCTACCAATTACATCCCTAATATTAGATTCGAAGCTACTATATTCAATTTTCTGTCAATTTAAGTCACATTACTTGCATATGATACACATTGGAGGGTAGATTGGTAATTTGACAAAAGAAATAGTGTATGGAATTAACTTTGGAGGCTAAATTAGACGTTACATTCACACCCTATATGAAATGTTAGGGTTTATAGGCGAGAAAAAATCAGTATGACATTTTAAAGTGTATCAAGTGACTTAAGTTGACGAAAAATTGGATAAAATAACTTTGAATATAATAGTAGGGATGACATTGACAATTTTTAATGAATTTAAAGACTTATTTTACTGAAAAAATAATTCAAATACCTAATTTCACTGAGGTGATAACTCAGAGACTAATTTTCACTGATGTGTGAAAAATGATCTCCTTTCATTTCTGGGAGCTGCGCTCCTTTTATACAGATTCCACACATTAAAATGCCAGCTGGCATATGTAACAGTCCTTAATAATAAAACTAAAGCATAAAACCTTCAATTAACTCTCTAAATCACCGATTAAGGCAATCACAAATGAGTCCTATTTGGGTTCCTAAACGTGACCTACTATAACAGTGAGTCCTTGACAAGTTATGTTTCCCCAAAATTCAACAAAACCATTCCATCACAAGATAAAAGGAGAAAATTCCAACAAGTTGAATTTCTAAATTTTCTAAAATCTTTAATAATAATGCTATAAAAGAGTAAGCGAACGTGAACTGGGTTTCGAGATTTCTTTGAAAACATAAAAGGATTCTTGCTGTCGTGCTGCCTACCTGTTTAATGTTACTTTAGTTACACAGGGAGATGGTTATGTAATTTTCTCAGTAGCCAAACAGGTCTCCTTTTTTATTGGGTTTTTATTTTCTTTTTTGGGGGGCTTTTTCTTCTTGTAAAACAAATGCCTGAACACTAAACAGGTGGTATATAAGGGAGTTTGAGAATCAGTTTGGTTTTTTTTTTTTTGGGTTCATTGAACCTAGACAAAAATTTGGGCTTTTTCATCTACCTTAATCTTCCTCTCTGTGCCCCTTCAAAGATTGCTCCTTCTTTTATAAATTGAATATTTTATTTTCTCAGAAACATGACGACCATTGAGTGTGGGAAAGAGAAGGTGCAAACTCTTTGCTTGCGTTTTGCTTTCTCGTGCATATTTTATCTAGTTTTTATTCCTTCTCCCCAATTTTCTGCATTATTTTGTGAATTTGTTTTGTTCTTTTTGCCCTTTCGGAGCTCAAGTGGATTTTTATATTTTCAGAAAGGAAGAACTTTTAGGTTAGGTGTAAATTGTCCCTTCCACTATCAGTGGCTTGCATGAGAAGCGTTTCTAGGAGATAAGGTAGTCTTCGGTTCATATTTATCAACCACTGGTTCTGATTTTTATTATTCCTCAATTGGTTAAGCATGCCTTTTCTTAGAGCAATGGTGGTGTAACCATGTATAAGATTGTAAAACATGCATAAATAAAATCGGTTACAAATCTAATTTGACATTAAAGACTAAATCGTGGTTTAGTGCCTTTTGCTAACGTGCTAGTGTTACTTGGATTCTATTTTTTATTAAAAGTTTATAACCAGTTTCATTTGTATGTATTTCCTGTAAGATTCTAGTAATGAGATTGTTTAATTGGGGTGATGTT